>NW_027488600.1:597500-897500 GCF_050948215.1 Halictus rubicundus | reverse complement strand
ATAACTTTGGCCAGCTCGACGAATAAACGGCGACGAGATCCGACGACACCCGACGAGCGCCGAACGTCGAAGACCCAGCGACCGACCAACAGCCTACAATGTAAACAGATGGAGAATCGAGCATTACTGGCAATTTAAGCTTTTATATTTTTAATCAGAATAATATTGTTAATACAAATAAGTTGTCGAGCTTATTCCGATGAAAATGAGTCCAAACACGACATCATTTGGACTATCTTCAATGAGATTGTAATTTTTATCGTAACATTACGTATCAATGAAAATTGTTCGATTACACTCGAATTTGAACTCATTTTCATCAGGAAAATCCCATCAATTCACTCGTCACAATAAGACGAGACTGTAACGTGATACGGGGTCAGGTTTATCGGGGAGACAACACTAATGCAGTGTCAATATTTTTTTGTTTTTATTATTTTTCTTGAAACTTTCACCAATACAATCTTGGCGTCTTTCTGATAAAAATGACACCGAACATGATATAATTGGCATCACATTTAATTGACGATTAAAAATTCTATGAAGTACACGCTTGCTGCACACAAGCTCTCATACAATCGACCGAAGCAAAGATGTTTTGTCTGAGTTCTGCGCCAAGGTCGCAGGACAGTCCTTTCGTCATCGGCGGGGCAGTAGCGAGGGAGGACTAATTTATGGCACACTCAAGTGTCACTTTTTCTTCCCACGGGGGTCTACAACAACAAAAAGTCAAGTCAAAACATATTACAATCTAAAACTATTGAAAATTATCAGCATCGTTTTATTTTTTTTTTTTTTTAGTGTTTTGAGTGCGGGAGGTAAAATGTTTTATACACCATGTCCAGGGGCCATTCCAACCCCCGGGAGTGTGTGATTCTCCATCAGATGGTACTGTTGGCCTACCCACTAAACCTCCTCCCAACACTTGACTCCTCCATGGTGGTAATTACTAGACTGCGGATTTTATGCATTTATGACAAGAATGAGTAGGTGCATAATGATCCGCAATCTAGTCATTACTTCAGATTCTTCCTGAACACATGCAAAAATATTATTATATTAAAATTATAAAACGTAAGATAAATACAAAATGAAAAATTAGAATTAATAAACGTACGGATATTTGTGCTCATGAATCTATTAGAACAGCTCTTCATATGCGCTGTATTGTACTCGCCGGTGCAATATAGGCCTTTTATCTTTGACTAGATGTACCTGGTTCTACTGCACATGCATTTTCTTTCTGTGCGTGCAATGGTTCCCTAAACGGCTGGCCTTTATTGTATCTACTGTCTATTATTTCAGGCAGCATGTAGTCCTCGTAGAATCTTTTTAATTTTTCTTCCATCTCTGCTGCCCAGAATGCATCGTCTCTTTTCACTTGTATTATCTTCATTCCTTTTGGCGTCCATAAACAGAATAGAGCATTTTGTCTATTTGTTATGTGCAATTGTCCTTGCACTTGATGATAGTAATGGTGAGTTTTATTCATTTTATCACCCTGAAAAATGCGTCGTATCGCATAAATCTTCTCCATTGCTTCATCGGGAGTTAAATCCCTCGCCGAATATGGACACTTTATTTCGAAGATTGTATCGTCCTGTACAAGTCCATCTGGTGTCGCACCTAAGTAAGGCACGACAGAATCGATGAACAGCCCACACGGTAGAATAGAGATTCCTAATTCTACTTCCATTTGTCTTAAGGCGTTCATCTCGCTTTCTCTTCCGTATTGTACGGCTGGCAGACTTTCGATTTGTGGGTACATCACAGCTTTCAAACAACTTGCTCGTGATGTAGTCTTTCGTAATCGGCATACTGGGCCGAAATTGGATGCTGTTAATAATTTCTTCCTATAGGCCATCCATCTTTCGCTGTTCCCTTGATTACGAGTTTCAGCCTCGATCGTGTGTCGAATCGATTGCCACTCGAGGAGCGTTGTCATGTGTCTCTCACATTCAGACACATATACTGTCTCCTCCATGTCTGGTTTTGCCGCACTGGGACCATAATCCTTGTCGCATTGTTGTTTCTCCTGTCGGAAGGAGGATGCTTTCTTTCGTGCTCTATATTCAATTTCCTTTTCCGCTTCACGCTTACGTCGATTTTCCAACTGTTTTACGATGGTTGTCGGTTCTTTGTTCATTACAGCACTCAATCGACTAAACGTTTCTTTTTTGTTGAATTGGACAACAGCAGCAGAAGCTCTACCTTGATAGGAACCTCTTTGTCCATAGTTTACTCGTTTCCCTGCGATGAATTTCGCAATTATATTATTAAAGCACTCTACGGCGTTATTATTCAATGTATATAATAAACTTTCAGCATGAACGAAGAGCGGCTGCATTGCCTCTTCGATGTTTTGATAAATACCCGTTTCTTTTAATTGCGGGACATAATTGATTTGTTCGGGGTCAGAGTATTTGCTACAAAAGTAAGCCAATTGGTGACACTCTTTGTGTTCACCGAACACGTGACTTGGCACGTTTCTCAGATCTATTTTCAAATTTTTTATTTGGTCTGATAATCTCAGCTTTTCTTTGAAGCGGTGTTCTGCAGCTTTCTTTACACCAGTGCCCAGACGGAGGGCATTTTGCTTCACGATACCTCTTAGATTTTTGTAGCGGCCTTTTGCAACGATCTCATTTATCTTTCTGCTGAAATGATGGCCAAAGATTCTGCCAAAAGATGGTTGGTGCATTCAATTTTCCGCACTTGTAGCATGTATTGTACTTGTAGCACATTGGAATCCTTCCACAACAGCAGCACTTTCCATGCCCGTCGAACTCTGATCGCGACCCCAGTTTTTGTAGCAGCGATGCTCGCGTGCCACTTCCTTCTTTTTAGCTGCTGCGTGGCAAATAAAGCAGAATTTAATTTTTACATTGAGGTATAGAACCTTCTTCGTGTAATATCCAACGATGGCTCCGACACCAGAAAGGGAATTATAATCGCCGCCACGATATGATCTCTTCATTCAGCTGCCATCTGCAACTACCGGAATGAACGGTATATTACATCCTGGATGTACGTCGCCTCTTGCTATGGCCAATTCCCTCTCCTGTCTTCCAGCATCTTCCATCTCTCGTTGTGCAGCCACTTCGAAGGCATCGATTATTTCGTCGTGGCATTTTCGGTGTAACTGCTTAGACATGCACGACATATTCATGCCACATATCATTTCTTCCAGCTGTCTATATCCGCCTCCTGTCAGTATTGTTGCGGAAACTGCGCTGCGATTGATATCCATGACGTCATTATTTTGTGGAATACATCGTATGCGCTCCTTGTGATTGCACATCTGGCATTGTACGTGATAGATTTTCTCTAGTCCGTTTTTTTGACATCCAACCATCTTTAAATTCTTGATACCGCAATTTATGACTGAATGTTCTTCAAGCTTTACAATCTGATTGAAGACATAGCTGAAGTCAACAAAGTTTATTTCTTGCGATATTGCTGGTTCCACTGTTTCCGATTCTTCATTCTCTATGATCCAGGAGGAATTAGTACCATCTTTGACATCTTGATCTGTTCCTTCATTCGTTGCTGCTCCTTGTATGTTGTTGGCACTGTGTGATTCTTCTATATCACCCTCGATTTCTTCTACAATTTCTTCTATAATTTGTATTTCTTCGGGATTGTACGACGACGTAGCTGGCAGCATTTCAAGAAAACTATGCCCACAGGAATCTACTTACATCTTGTTGTTGCCTGCTTCGCTGTTGCATGCTGCTGCATTCAATCGTCGTCGCCTGAACATATAGTTTGTTTAAGGAGGGACACACGCATAGATAGAAACAGGAAAAATATGTAGTAGAGAAAGAAGACAGGCATGATGTAACGGTATACGTCTCGTACGGGATGCGTATCGAGACGGGTAAGCCCTCCCCGGATTGGCTCAGCGGCCAGGGTTCTTTGGGGAGGGGGGTGAACAGGTAATTAAATGAAACACCCGGTTGAGGTAAAATAAACTAAACAAGATTTATTGTATCCGCGGCAACTTTGCCGGTTTCTGGATTACCGGTAGACCCGGCCCGGGGCGGTCCGGTGATCTGGCCCGTCCCTCGACCGGTCTGGTACAAAGAAAAGAAAACAAATGTACGGTGGACGCTCGATGCGTAACGACGGCTTAAATCTATGTCCCAGTCAACCCTTAAACTAATTAATAACCTAATTAACAACCCTTAACCGAACGATCGGTTTCCTACAACTAATTAATGCTACGCGGTAGCGGCGGGGCTCCGTATCGGCGGATGCGGTTTGAACCTCGCGGCGGTTTCTCGGGTTTCGCGGCGGGCGCCGTCCGCCGGTGGACGGCGGCAGAAAACGGAGCAATATTCGGTACGGTACGCGGTACGGTGGCGCGGAGAGAGCCGGGCTCGCTTAATGTCGGCACGGCGATCGGGTGTTCTCGGCGCGGGCCCGAATCCTCACGATTCCCGCTGGCGCGGTCGCCTGGGCTAGGTGATCGGAAATGGCCGCGGCCCAGCTCGTGGTGGTGGGTCGGCGACGTTTCCTACGTCGGCTGGGCGCGCGGAGAGGATTCGCGGAACGCTCCGTTCGTCGTCCCCGTGCGGCCGCGGCTCGAGTTCGTAGGCGCAGACGTAAACCTCGTGCTTACGACTCGAAACCGGCGAGGTCGCTCGTCCCCGGTGGTACACCGCGAGGCGAGCTCCACACGCTGCTGCGGTCGGTTGGAGACTAGACTCCTGGAGCGCGGCGCGGAATCTCCGGTCAGGAACGCGGGATGCGGGAGCGGGTCCGAGAAGTGGGGATGACGGTCCGGAGTGTCGAAACACTGCCGGCGATCGACCGCCTCCCAGAACCTACTCGCGGTCTCGGTTTTGGCGTATGGGACGTAGACCCACGTACGCCTCGGCCGATCCCGGCGCTTCGGCTTGTTCGTCCGGTAGTATACCGAGGCTCGCACGATTCTGCGCGGCTGCGAGAGGACCTGGGCTCGGGTGTTCGCCAGACCAACTCCGCTCTCGTGTGGTTTCGTCGCGATCTTTATAGCCCGAGCGCGGACCACGTGTGCTCGTTCGCGAATCTTCGGCACACGTCGATTGGTCCGCGCCCGGACCGGATTCGCGGATTGGCGCGCGGTTGGTTCTCGCCGCTGATTGGCGCGGGCCTGGTCGGAAACTCGACGGCAACGAGACGTACGTGTCTCGTTGCAATGATAAAAGAAACCGAATCCGTTCGCACGGAATCATTTGCATGTTTTATTTTTCACATGACCTACATACAGAGTTGTGCTGAATTACAATTGAATTATTCCAGGAATTATAATTACACAGTAATTGAATTACATTGTAATTAAATTATATTGTAATTTATAATTCAGATCTTCGAATTGCAATGGAGTACAATTACAAAATACTTTGTAATTAAATTACATCAATTACGAATTGCGATGTAATCAAATTATAATTAAAAATTAAAAAATAATAATGTAATAAGTAATAAGACGTTGAACAATCCATGCGAAGGTTTCAAACAGAAGGAATTTATTATTTATAAATTTATAATATCTGAACAGAAATAACTTCTGCGTTACAATTTTTTCAAATTCCAAACATGAATATAAGGAATAAAGGAAAAAATAACGACAATTATCTAATGAGACTCATTAAACAAACGTTAATACTATATGTAAGTAAAATAATATACATTATCTAATAACAAAAAACTGAAAAAAGGAACGTTTTTAGCTTGCCACTAACCAATAATAGGATCAACTTGACGCATTACGTATATATAAAGCTTATATTGTAGTTCAATTACACATCTGATTACAATAATTAGTAAGTAATTGAAAGGTTTGAATTATGTAATTCAGTTAGAACGTAGAGTTGAATTACTATATAATTGAAATACAATGTAATTCAAATGTGCAATTGAATTACAACATAACTGAATTAGCACAACTATGCCTACATAATTCATACGGGCGATTCTACGTCAAATCGATTGCTTTTTTGACCTCGATGTCAGGAATTTTGATGAAATTGAAATATGCTGTAGTTCATATGTAATTGAAGGGGGGGGGGGCGGTCATTATTTTTCTTATTTAAAAATTATTTAAAAGATAAAATTTAAAATACATATTTGGAAAGTAAAAAATGGTTTAGAAGATTATAATTCAACGGAATTATAATTCAAGTTTAAGGAAAAATTACCAATTTTCATCCTAATATCCATTTTTTGCAAAAGGAATGTATTTCGTATCGTGATATACACGAACATTGAATTTCACAAAGTAAATTCTGAACAAATTCCGCACTGTGACTGAGGCGAACAAATGGAAAAATTTTGGACAAAAATCCAAATTTGTTTACAAATGTATACGTATCGTTAATTAGTCACAAAAATTGAAATTTAACAATAAAATTAAAACATTTTAAAAAATTCACAATATTTATGCATAAAAATAATTGTTATATGCAGTTTTAATATGCTCCTAATATGCAGTTTTGCCAATAGAATTTTTCGTACATCCTGATACAAACGTCTAGTGTGCGGCGCACAGTGCAGACAAGTGGGGCGCATCTCACTACATTTTTATTTGACGATGCACGAAAATTTCCTTTGGCAGAACTTTATTAGCAGGAAATGCATATTTTTTTTTTATTTTGTCTCCCCTAAGGGTTACAATTCCTTTTCCCTTACACCACCTCCTTCTATCGCCGTCTTTCCATCTTCGCTTACCCTAACTTAGACCTTCTTTAGCTACTAATAAAACAATAAACGACACATAACCCAGTGGTATTGTATAAAATACTATACACGTTTATATTAAATGCTTATATTTCGATGAAACAAGCCAGAATTCCTTCCTACGCACGCCAGGTGCAAGACTATCTTCTATTATGCATAATTATTGTTAAATGGCAAAAAAAAAAGAAAATCCTGAAACATGTATCCCCTATTTTGGGTCAAAGAGCACACACCCAAGTTTACATTAAAATGAACTAACAATAAATAAAAGAAACTGCAAAAAAAATCAAAATTTTAATATATTGTTTAAACAAAAAACTGTTGTTAAAATTTTCTTCGCGACTACATTTCCCATTGAAAAACACACAATTTAAAAAAAAATTCAAATTTTGTCGACCTCTGGTTTCCGAGATATCTCAAAAAATACGGTTTTGACCCCCAACTTTGAGGGCTGTTTTCACCCCTTCAAAGTGGATGTCTGCCGATAAAAAAAACACGTGTCAAATATTTTTCAAAGAACTATAAGCTCCCATAAGTTTCATCAAAATCGGATTTTCGCATCTGAATATGTTCCCTTGTTAGCTTAAACTAGACTTATATACTATATAGTGAGAAAAGAGAGAGTTTATTTACAATAGACCTTATATTTATGACTTAACCTAGCTTATACATAACTTAACTATGTTTATGAACTATGTAGAGCTATGTAGAGAGACAGAGAGAGAATTGTATATACAAACGACCTTATATTGCTAGTCTTACATTTACCCCCCTACCCTTTGGACCTCCCCTTCCATTCGCTCATCTCCCACTCCTCTCTTTTCCTTTCTCCCCTCTCTCCACTCTTCCACCCTTCTCATCCATTCCTCACCTCCTCCCTCATCTTCCAACACCTCCCACATTCTCTACTGCCACCCTTTTTCCTCATCCATTCTCATGCATACTTCCCACACATGCTCCCACGTCTCATTCTCCCATCCGCACACTCTGCACGCTTTCTGCTCCTCATTCATCCAATACCACTCTCCCCTCATCTCGCATCCTAACCTAAATCTCGCCACTCTTTTCCATCTACTTTCCCCCCATCCTTTCTTAAGGTACCCCGGCAGTCCCTCCCCTTTCACCAGCCCATACCACTTGTTTGACTTTAACTCCTCTATCTTACTCCTTCTTTCCTTTGTTTGTCTTTCCTTTTCCTTTTTAATTATTTCCTCGCTCATTCTCTACCTTCTTTCCTCAATCATTTCATTTATTATCTCACCCGACCATCCCCTCTCCTTAAAGAACTCCCACCTCTCCTTTTCCCACCCATCTCTTACCCCTCCCACCCTATCCCTTCTTCTTATTTCTTCCCAACATAATCGTGCCAGCTTTCCCCCTTTCCCTTTCGCTAATTTTTTCTCGTATCCCCACGCCCTCAGTCCTGCCTTTCCCCTCAATAATTCCCTTTGCATTTCCTCCCTCACCATGTATCCCGGCGTTGTCCTTTCCACTGCCAGGACCCACCTTAAATATCTCTCCTGCAGCTTTTCCATGCCTTCCCTCTCTTTCCATCCCCAGATTTCCACCCCATAACTTATTACCGACCATACCAATTTGTCAAAAAACCATACTCTCCTACCCCAATCTTTGCCAAACCTCCTTTTTCCTATCCCCCACACCTTCCCCATTATTGCTGCTCCTTTCCTCACTCTTTCCTCCACTTGCGCTTCCTGCCCACCATTCCTCGCTATCACGTATCCCAGGTACTTGTACTCCCTTACTTCCTCAATCTCCCTGTCCTTCCACCTCCACTTCATCTTTTTCCATCTCCCCCCGCCCTTCCTACATCTCATTATTTTAGATTTCTCCGCGTTTAACTGCAGCTTTTTCCCATCCAGGTACCTCTCCATCTTCCCCATCATCCCTCTCATCCCCTCCTCATCCTCCGCCAGCATCGCTATGTCACAGGAAATGCATATTATTATTCATTTAAAAATCATTTAACAACTTTTTTTATGCATAAAAATAATTTTTTTTTCAACTTATTAATTTTATTGTTAAATTTAATTTTTTGTGACTAATTACCATTGCATATGCATTAGTAACCAAATTTAGATTTTTGCAAAAAAAATTTGGCCATGGAGGCACTCTCTAAAGTGCCAAAAATCGAAAAATGTTATATTAACTGTAAATGAGTGTGCAATAATAATTCTGTGTAATGGAAAGTTCTTACCAAGGAATATGCATTCTTTATACATTCAATAAAGTAGATTTATTTTTTGTACAAATTTTCAACGGTGGTTTTATTTGTTAATTGCATATAAAACTTCAAATTAACATAAAACAAAAACGGCAAAATATATCCTGAGATTTATGCATATTCGGATACATTACTTATTATAGTTTAAGAATTTCATAGTTTTGTCTGCGACTTTTTCCGACTCTCAATTTTATAAACTTTTTAAGAAGTGTCCATACCTTTCCTTTAGGATCTATCGTGGAAAATTTGTTATTTTCTTTTTAAATGTATTAGTTATATTGTTAAATTTCATTTTCTGTGAATAATTAACAATAAGTATACATTTGTAAACAAATTTGGTTGTAAAAAATTTTGCCATTTGTTCGCCACAGTTACAGTGGGGAATTTACTGGGAAAGTTCAATATTCGTGTATATCACGATATGAAATACGTTTCTTTTGCAAAACATGCGTATTAGGATGGAAATTGTTAATCGAAAAACGTAGATGACTAAAGGCCGAAAGTACTCCAAAAATATTTTTCCGAAAAATTATTAAAAAATATTTCAAACATAGTTAAAAAGTGTTTTTACAACAGCGTAACAACAATCATACGGTTAGAAATCGAAAAGACATCTGATTAACGAAAAAAAAAAAAATTGGCCCGGGGCGGGATTCGCACCTGGTCCAAAAAGTCTTCAGCGGTTCCGCAGTCGGAGACTATAATACTTTCGAAATATTCAGATATATCCTGCATAGTATAATTTTTGTTTTTGTACTACGCAATTTTTAAAGTCTAGATGATGTTTCCCTGAACTTAGGAATGTTTAATATTACATTATATATTTTTACGATAATTATAACTTATTGTTAGTTCTTCACGGAAAAAACGCCGAAAAAAGTGGTTTTTATTTTTTCCTACTATGACGCACCGAACGCAGGAATTTGAAAAAAATTGAATATAATACGAAGCCAATATCTCATTGCTAAATTAATTCTGTTCTAGTGTCTCTTCGATTTCTATATGAAATCTGCATTTTTTCGATTTTTTTCGAGTTTTTCGATTTCTACAACCAGAGTTTGCAACGGAAAAATCTGAAAACGATTCAAAGTATGTGGTTTGGTATCCGAAATGTGTCAAATTTTTTTCGATTTTCCTCTATAATTAGATGAGCATATGAGCTATCGGGCTAAAACTTGGCTGAAAGGTATCTTTTTTGGTAGGCTATCGAATGGTGCAAATTAGAATAAAATACCTTCCAGGGCAGATGAGACCTCCAAACCCGGCTATAGCCTTTTAGAAAGAAATATATGCATGGTGTCCCAGCTAACTTGATCATTCGCTTAGTGTTAGTAATACAAAAAAACGTTATAGCACAATATTATCCTGACCGAAGGGGCAATATAATGATTCGGAAAAAACTTTTTTCAAGGTAATTTTTTTCTATATATCAAGGTCATACATTTTTTTTTAATGGAACTATATATTTTCCTTATACGGCCGTAATAGTAGGGGTAAAGACCTCTTCAATGACATATTATACAATGACCTACGTATGACCTTGGTATGAAACATCCAAAAAGCATTATAGGTATTATCAGTGATTACTACACTAATTGGTTTGATTGAACTACTCTACATCAAAGCTCCTTCGAGAAGGATGACGTCTTTCCCGGTATCTCTCCGCGTATAAACGGATATATACAGGGTGGCCCACATAACTCTGAACAGCTCAATATCTCGAAAACTATGCCATCGATTTTAAAGTTCTTAGCCTTAAATTGCATGGAACTGAAGGGCCTTTCTGACTACATAAACGTGAAGTGGCCTCCCTTCCCCTTTAACGGGGGAGGGGAGGTACCTTTGTAATTTTAAATGGAACCCCCTATAAAATGTTACATATTTTGATTTTACCGGAAAAAACAAGTCAATTTTGTCTGAAACATTTTTTTGTCAGATACTTCCATGATGAGATATAACAGTTTGAAGTTTCGAGTTGTAGGTACTTGAAGCGCTCGGAAATAGCGTTATGGAATTATACGCGCTTGAGTCCTTTGCTTATTCATGAAGAAACACAAACAATAATATTTACAATTCTTGAGTTTGACTCACTTATCTATGAAAACGTTTTCAGTTTAGAGCTGTTATTCAAGCAGTAACATTGTGATTATGGCTACTTTTGACATAGAAGTGAATATGTTATTAACGTTAGGTGAATGCCAAAAAAATTATCGGCGTGCAGCAGTGATGTTTTTTGAACGTTATGGGATCAAAAAATGTCACGCAACATTTCATAATTTAGAAAAGCGGCTTAGTAAAGCTGTCACTAATGAAAATAATAGTGCCAGTATTCTTGCTGCAATTACATTAAATCCTCATATTAGTCAACGTACACTTGCACAAACATCACATATTAGTCGTTCATCAATTCAACGAATTTTGAAACGGCAAAAGTATCATCCATATCACATGGTTTTATCACAAGAGCTTTCGATAGCAGATTACGATCACCGCGTAAGATTTTGTGAGTGGCTGCAGGGTGTTGTGGAAAACGACTTTTTGTGCAAAATACTTTTTTCCGATGAGGCCACTTTTATGAATTCAGGGCATGTAAATAGACATAATCTGCATTATTGGGCCGTGGAAAACCCAAATCGGATGCGATGTGTTCCCTTTCAACATCGATGGCCTTTAAATGTTTGGTGTGGCCTAATAGGAGATTTTGTGATTGGACCTTATTTTTTTCAAGAAACTGTAACATCTGCAAGTTATTGTGATTTCTTAAAAAATCATTTGCCTGCGCTTTTGGAAGATGTGCCACTGCACGTTAGAAGAGAAATGTGGTTCCAACAAGACGGCGCTCCTCCACATTTTGCAATCATCACCAGGCAATTTTTGAACGAAAAATTTGGGAACAAATGGATAGGTCGTGGGGGACCTCGTTAATGGCCTCTTCGATCCCCCGATCTAACACCATTAGATTTTTTCTTATGGGGATATGTAAAGGGCAAAGTTATGTTTGAACCACCGACGACAAAAGAGGATATGAAACAAAGAATACGTGACGCTTGCGCTTCAGTGACTCCCGAAATGTTAAAAAATGTTAGAACAACTTTGATGTTTCGAGTAAATAAATGTTTACATGCCCGTGGTGGACATTTTGAACATTTAATTTAAATTACATTTGATTTCTTCACGAATAAGCAAAAGACTCAAGCGCGTATAATTCCATAACGCTATTTCCGAGCGCTTCAAGTACCTGCAACTCGAAACTTCAAACTGTTATATCTCATCATGGATGTATCTGACAAAAAAATGTTTCAGATAAAATTGACTTGTTTTTTTCCGGTAGAATCTAAATATGTAACATTTTATAGGGGGTTCCATTTAAAATTACAAAGGTACCTCCCCTCCCCCGTTAAAGGGGAAGGGAGGCCATTTCACGTTTATGTAGTCAGAAAAGCCCTGCAGTTCCATGCAATTTAAGACTAAGAACTTTAAAATCGATGGCATAGTTTTCGAGATATTGAGCTGTTCAGAGTTATGTGGGCCACCCTGTATATATATAAATGCGTATTCATTATTATGTATCATTTGACCCGTTGCCTTTTTTCCCCAGCTTCTTGCACTTTCCTAAATTCAATTTTCATACTAAGTCACATACTTCGATTATAATAAAAAATCGTGAACACTAAAGTTCTATAAGATTCTGTTCATCTTCTTCCAAACTTTTGAAGTGTAGTATATCTATTTTGCGCCACTTTTATTATCAGACAAAATTGAAACAGTGAAATTGAATAACAGTGAACAGTGCATATTCCAACAAAGTGCATATAGTTATCGTGAGGCTCTTGCAGCCCTCAAGTTCGTGATAATTAATTGTGAAGCAGCAATCCACATAAGGGACCCCAACAACAAAAAGAAGCCAGGCCCCGATACCCGACGAGGAACGCTCGTCCCGTATCGGGCTCAATGGCGCCCACTCCGCTTCCGCGTCCCAAAAGACGCCACACCAACGAGGGAGAAAACAAAGAAATCAGCACGGAGGACCTAACCAACAAACCTGGCACATCAAAAATACCTAAACTAACATCTCTACAAATGGACAAGCTGTTCAAGAGCATTCTAAAAGAAAACAACAGAACAACAGCCCCCAAACACGCAATCCAGCCGAACCTAAAGGCAGCCAGATCAAAAAACACCGCAGCGCCATCCTCCGGATCAGGAAAGAACTCGACCGCCACAGACACGGAAAACGCCCCAACGGACCAATGGGAAACCCCCAAAAAAACACAGAAAGCCGCACCCGGCACCACCGACACCACATCCCTAGTGGAATTCAGCAACCAATTCCAAACGCTCTCGGACAATAGCGACAAGGAACTAGATGAGAACACCCCAAAAACGCAACCAACTAGCGCGCAACCTAGAACCAAAACCTACGCTCCACCACCAATATACACCCTCAACTCCAACATAGGGGATATAATCCGCATCGCACACTCTCTAAACATTAAAAAACAGGATTTCATCGTGAAGGAAAACGATAAGGAAAATCACACAATTTACACAAAAAACCTGCAGACACACAAGGCATTGACAGAAAAGCTGACCGAAATTAATACACAATACTACACATAAACCCCCAAAGACCAAAAACCAAAATCCATAATTCTAAAAGGAATCAAAGGAAACTTTACAGCAGACGAAATCAAAAATGAAATTGAAGAACTAAACCTGTAGGAATCTTGGGAAATGGGGAGATTAATCTCTTTGAAACACGTTGCTGAATATTAATATATTTAGAATAAATAACACTGACACGACTAACGCTGTTTCTCGCAAGGCAGTCGCAACTCTACTCTCTCCCTTACCGAACATCCACGCTTTATATTCTTTCACCCCCTTGCATTCATCTCGCTTGCACTCTGTTTCTTGCATCCATCGCTTTCATTCTTAGAAATACACAAACTCTCCTATCACTTAGACCTAAACACTTTTCATTCACGCCTCTACAGTCACTCGAGTTTTCCAAACATACCGGCGCCGGACCGTCGCAACATGATCCGGTCGCCCGCACGCACGCACGCACAATGAACCATTCATCCCACAAACCTACCCGAAACAAATATAATCAGCCTAACCAAATTTATTTTCAATAAACAGAAGCCCGACCTACACCACTACCTATTGCAAATCAGCAGAGAAAGCCGGACAGCAGCGCTATTCAAAATCAAAACGCTGGCATACCAAAAAGTTAGATGGGAGCATCTCCGGAAACCCCAACTGTTCCAGTGTAAAAAATGCCAACGAATTGGACACGCTAGTCGAAACTGCCAACTAGGCTATCGCTGCGTAAAATGCGCAGAAAACCACGGGCCCGGGGACTGCCCGCTCACAAACTCAGACAACCGAGCCAACCTCAAATGTGCCAACTGCGGGCAAACCGGGCACCCCGCCTCGTATAAAGGCTGCCCATACATCAAGTTTGCACTCAAATTAAAAAGAGACACGCAAACCCACAACCATCAAACTACGAACAGAAGAATACAGAAAATCGCCACAGCGGTAACGCCCAGCCTAACATACGCACAAATGGCCAGAGGAACAATGCAACACGTCCAACCACCACAAGAACGCCCGACACCGCCACAACCAACCCACACCACCAACATTCAGAAGAACACCGGAACACCCAGCCAGCACAACACCGAGAAGCCACCCACCCTACAACCCCCGGCCAACTGGATAGAAAATTTAAAAACCGAAATAGCCGCGCTCATCGCCACACAACTAAACCAAATAGCCACCCAGGTATCTATCAACTCCGAGAAAATAGAATTCGTCCTCAATACATTATTCGAAAAGCACAATGAATAGTAACGCCGCCAGCCCCCCCCCCCCCCAAAAAATATAGCTTCAATCAACGTAAACTCTATAATCACCCGTCCACGCAGACTCGACTTGAAACAATTCCTCCAAGACCATAACCACGATATAATACTTCTATCCGAGACAATGCTCAACCCCAAACACACCCTCAGCTTCAAAAATTACAAACTATATAGGACAGACAGGCCCAACGCAACCCAAGTCGGCGGAACCGCAATTCTAATAAAAAATAACATCCCCTGCGAACAGATACACACTCCCTCATCAACCATCAACAAAATTTTAGAATACACGATCATAAAGACAAAAACCGAAAACAACAACACACTATTCATAATAAGTGCATACGCGACGAACGACAATAGAACACTATACATCACAGAACTTGAACACCTATTCCAAACCCTAAATTTACACGACGCCAACAATTACTACATAATCGCCGGAGACTTAAACACAAAAAGAAAAGACTGGGGAGACATAACAAACAATCAGAGAGGACGCTACTTTAAAAAGTGGGAAAACAAATACGACCTGACATACAGACTACACACCATCACAACCTCCACCCCCACATTCAAACCGGACCTGTCTTTCCTGGACATATGCCTCGCAGATTCCAGGCTACACCTAACAAACAGCACCACCGGGAAAGCCAGTACGCTGCCCTACGATAGCGACCACTTGGCCGTATCAATGAACTTCGAACTCCCCTCCAACATCCCGACAGCAAACTACCCAGAGACCATAAAGCTAAATTACAAGGCCACTAAATGGAAGGCCTTTACAAAAGAAATAGACCGAAACTATACAAACACGATACCTACCGACCGTAACCTAACAATCACGGACATCGACAACAACCTGCTAACCATCACAGACGTAATCATGAGCGCAATAAACACACACACACCCCAATTCAAGGCGCGCAACAACACCACAATATACATCAACCGAAAAATCACCAAACTCCAAAAACACAAAAAAACACTAACAAAATTACTTCACAAACTACACCTAACAGATCCTAACTCGCATCTAACCATAACAAAAACAGCTATAAACACCCACAAACTCCTAAAAAAAAAACTACAGACCGAATTCACCAAAGCCATAAACAAATACTGGACAAACGTAATCAAACAAATCGACCACAAAAATAACGACACCTTCTTCCCTAAAATCAACTCAATCTTCAGACGAAAACCTCCTTCCACAATAGACGACATCCATATAAAACAAAGCGTCAGCCACATACTAGACAAAGGCAAATGCAACACAACAACCCTCCAAAAAACGAACGACAGCTACATCCTAACTACCCCGACAGACAAACTTAACGCCATAGGAGCCTATTACGAAACAGTCAACTCCCCCCGACACCTAAACGACGGAACAAGACTGAAAGAAACAATAGACAACACGGCTCGCACTCTAACACACGAATTTGCAACGAAGAGACACAACATGACCACCATCACGCAATTCTCAAATCTTAACAACGCCAAAGACCCCGAAGACACTGACGACGTAACCTTCACAGTGAACAGCATACTCAAAAGACTCCCAAACTAAACCTCCGTTGGGACAGACCGTGTTACGGATTGGAACGGAAAATAAACTCTGCTGTGCGGGACGAGCACTTTATTTCCGTCTAGCGGTTCGTCACTTACAAACTTTACACCGAATATGTACAGGGTGAAGCCAACTGCCCGGATGGACTTCAAAATAACAATAAATGTATGAAACTGAATTAAACGTATGATTATTGTCAGTTTAGCGGCTGAGAACCCGATACCGAATCGCTGTAGACAGACCGGTCCCACGACGCGCGACGTCTTAACTACTGATAACGATTTTAAGAGAGGAACTATTTCGCGATGTTAACGGTTAGAGATGAACTAACGATCTGATCGTTGACGAGTCGCGAGCGGTTTTCTATCACCGCCGGAATGATGATTTGCAGAATTTTGAACCCGAGCCAATAGAATTCTATTAGCGGCGTCGATAATCGATCCGGCGGCGACAGCCTATGGCACGACCCGTCGTCGATCGACCGTCGATCTCGCGGCGACAAGAGCACCGGCCAATAGTGGGGCGGCGCGGTGGATCTCGCGTTCGAGATCTGACGCCACGCGCAGCCAATCCCAAACAGACCGAATACCCCCGATAGTACTAAAACACTTACCTGACAAAATAATAACGCACCTCGCAATCCTATTTAACAACGCCATAAATAACAGCTATTTCCCAAAAATCTGGAAAACGGCCAAAGTTCTCCCCATACTGAAAAGAAACAAGAACCCGAATGACCCCTCCAGCTACAGGCCAATCAGCCTAACCCCAAGCCTAAGTAAAGTATACGAAGCCGTCATCAATAACAAAATTACACAACACTGCACATCACACAATATCATACCAGACTGTCAATTCGGATTCAGACACAAACACTCAAGGACCCACGCAATCCACAAATTCATATCCGACGTAAACAACAAAATCAGCAACAACCAACTAGTAGGCGCTGCCCTACTAGACTTAGAAAAAGCCTTCGATTCGGTCTGGCTCAACGGACCCCTATACAAACTACATCGGAAAGAATTCCCCAAATGGCTAATCCACACAATACTGGACATGACAACCGACAAAAAATTTGTAACATGGGACGGAAAGACAACATCGACACAGACATTCTACATCATAGAAGGACTGCAACAAGGCACAGTAAACTCCCCAATACTATTTAACATTTACACTAGCGATCTCCTGAAGGCGTTCGAATTCAATAAACCAAATAAGGCAGCTGTACTGGCATTCGCGAACGATCTTGTTACTTACACCTCAAGCAACCGCGTAAACACAGTACAAACGGAACTCGAAACAACCGTCAACAAGATCAACAATTACTACAGTGCCTGGAACCTCCGACTTAACCCCCAAAAATGTGAAACGATCCTATTCCGCAAACCCCTCCATTATCTATCCACCAAAATCAAAGCTGGCGGCAACAAATTCCATATTAACACCACAGTACCGGGAACAACATCCAATTGCAAAATACCGCACAAAAAATCGGTTAAGTACCTCGAAGTTCACATAGAAACAACTTACAAAAGCAACCACAGCCTTTAAAGCTAACAGCCGACTGTTTTACAACAAACACCTCCCCGGAAAAACCAAATCAATACTATATACACATATGTTACTAATTAGACCTATACTAATGTTACGAGCCAGGGCTATGAGCAACGCGAGAGGCCGGCGAGGGGATTTTTACCACAGGAATATGGTTTCAATTTGTTTTCAATTTGGAAATCTTTGTTGATCTGATTTTAAGATTAGTAAGCCTCGTAACTTATATAATTTAATTGATACAATCCGAGCGGTAAGATTGTATCGTATGGGAACGTTCAATTATTAGATTAGGATTTTAGGCAATAATTAAAGGTTGTAAATTACGCGAGTTAACAAACAAGACAATTTATTCTGAATTGGAATAATTACAATTGTAGTTGTTGTGTCGCGAGTGAATTTAATAAGTGTACAATTATAGAAATTATTACCTATGGTGCACGGTGTTGACGCACTGGCAATGCGGGGTCGGAGAGCGATTGTTGAATGCCAAATAGAATACGCGAACTAACGGAATCTATAAGGTTACGTTGATTCGAAAGGGGCCTTAACCCGATCTCACTAGAAATGACTCTTACGCGTAACGCGACGTTACCGAATAACTTCTGAAACTCGACTGAACCAAAGAGAATGAAAATGAATGGGTTTATATACCCTAAAAATGAGAGGGGAAATGAGTCTGTTTTATTCTACGGTCACATACTCGTATTTGTCATTTCGAGTGAGTTTAAGGTTTGCAGCTGGATCTTTTGTTTAAAGGGGTAAAACGAAGGGTTAGCCAGGATGTTTCCTATCAAAGACTATCTTGATAAAACATTCCAGAAGGGGATGTTTTGAAGATTTCCATATTAAGAAATCGTACGGTGCTGCTACTGAATCATGCTTCGTGCCAGCTGCGTCCAGCCGGAGTACAATCATTAAACAAAGGGGCCTGTTGGAACGCTTTTCGTTCTCAGAAAGGAGATTAGAACTTCTAATCGAAAATGAACGTTGAAACGTCTCCATACGTAACACTAACGTACGCAGCCCCCATCCGGTGGAATACTAACCACACCATGATGGAAAGAATAAGGATCTTCGAGCGGAAGTGCCTTAGAGCCTGCAACCAAATTTACAGATCCGCAAACACCAACTGGCAACATTACACAAACAACACAACACTGTACAACACAGCCGACATACCCCGAATAGACACATTCCTATTCAAACTAACAAGAGACTACTTCAGCAAATTACCACACATCGAAAACAATATAACAAAAGATCTAGCAAAACCAGACTCAACAACCACACACCGACAACTTAGCACAGGTTACCTACCCCCACAAGCATTTACCATATGTGACGCAAACGGACTAATACAAGACCACAACAACACACCCATAATATACCATTGGCGCCGTAACAAGGCAGACAAAAGAATCGCGTACACCAACCAAGAATACTCCGAACACCCAGAACGTTTCAAATTTTCAACCGCACTTCTGCTCCGAGATAGACACAACTTTGACCGCCTACAACTCAAAAAATATTGGTGGCTCTCAAGCAATAGCCCCCACTTGCAGGCCCTCCGTACCCGCAAAACAAACGAACCCCGCAGGCATCCAACACAATAGACGGACCCCTTACCTTGAACAAAAAGGGGACACCTACACAACAACGAGAACGTTGGCCCATGCCGCACAAACAACCATAAACCTAGCCTAAGATGTAAATAGCCGCGCCTTGTACATAGACCCTAGTCGTAAGTTTAGTTAAGTTAGCTAGTAAGTAATTAGATTAAGACCTAAGACCTATTTCGGGGTTTTACGCTCTGCTGCCGAGCAGAGGATTTTTCTCCCCCAATCTAAAAATACAACAACGCCTTAGCACCAAAGAACTAACGAAGTGCAATACTCCTAGCATAAAATAGTATAATAAGTTCAAAACATAAACAAATAGATTATATAAGAGCATCGCAAACTGCAATCAATTATGTAACAAGACCAAAGAATTACTGGTTAAGTTTTTATATGTTTACAGCGGAACCACAAAACAAAACAATGTACATATTAAATCCAATAAACATATTTTCCCAAAAAAAAGGAAGCACATCATGAAATAAACGGTAAGTCCCGAGTTCGAATCCCGCCAACTGCATAAAAAATTTCTTAAATGTAATAAGGTCCTTTCGAAGACAAAGTGCCATCAATATTCCCTCAAGCAGCGCACAAGAAGTAATACATATTCATATTTTCTAATTTTTGTTATAACTTTTTATTAAGTTTGAAAATTTTATTGAATGTTATTTAAATATTAAATTTATATTTTTCAAATATTAAATTTATATTTTTCAAATATTAAATTTATATTTTTCAAATATTAAATTCACATTTTTTAAATATTTACTTTATATTTTTTAAATATCTAGTTTATATCTTCTGAATATTTAGCTTATATTTTTTAAACATTCAATTTATATTTCTTGTACATGTATACAATATTTAGATCCATTATTTTTCTCATATGAAAAAATGTGGCTCAAAAAATATTTTTCCAATATTTGAAAAAAATATCTATCTAATATTTTTGTGCTACTAGGGAACTTTGTCGCATTAATGTTATTATAATATAAATACATGTCAATTAAGTGACAAACACGAATTCAAAGTAAATTAAAAGTAAACATTTTACTTCGCATCATATTCGGGAACAAATATTTTTCCATGATAAACATAAAATATTTCCTGCATAGTTAAAAAAAATAATCTATTTCTAATATTACATAAAGATTCATTTTATAATGAGAAAAAAATATTTTTTTCCTGATATTAAATTAATATTGTAACGTAAAGGATTGCGGTGGTTGCGGAATGACAGGAGTCGGAATATCTGGAGACATAGGATATATTTTCCAAACACGTTAGTACAAAGGATGAGGAGATAGGTTTTGTTATAAAATAGATTCTTTCTAAAGAGTGAGAGACAAAGCTAGCAACGATTAATTTAGGAAAAGATTTTATATAATACGCGATACCACCATCGGGCGTCCGGTTTATTTCAACCGTACTCTCCCTCTGGGAATACGACGACGACGCGGTTTCGCCTGTTTTCTCATGCCCGATCGGCGGCCGGCCTTCATGGCCGTCCTCTCCGAAACGTACAGAGGAACCAGGCGTCCCTACTCTCAGGCGGCCAGGAAGCTACCCTGTTCTTTCCTCTCGGCGGGCGGCCGGCCTTCATGGCCGTCCTCTCCCATGTATCCAGAGAGGCGTCCAGGTGCAACCCCTGTCCTCTCCTGGGCTGCTGGGCGTCCGATAGCATTGCTTCGTACTCTCCCATCCTGTGGGCGGCCGTGGTCTGACTCGTCCTCTCCCACAGGTGCAGCCCTGCTGCTGGGCGTCCGATAGCATTGCTTCGTACTCTCCCATCCTGTAGGCGGCCGTGGTCTTACCTCGTCCTCTCCTACAGGTGCAGCAAGAGTGGCTACTCCGCGGTAATCTACCGATATTTATATGGACTCGTTGCTATCTTTATCAATAACGCGTTACTAGGGGTCTAGAAGGTTCCAGACCCCGCGGTTCCCCTTGAACCGCCGGCCACGCTGCCTCGGCGCAATTCTTCTATTACATCGGGGGGGGGGGGGGTGACGAGGGGTCTTGACGCTTTATTGTTTCCCCGTCGCGTTACAATATTATTTTTATATTAGGAAAAAATATTCTACTTCTAATATGAAATAAAGATTTATTTAATATTTAGAAAAAAATATTTTTCTCGTAACATGAAATACATATTTCCTGAATATTAAAAAAGAAATATTTTTTACTTAATATGAAATAAATATTGTATGTATATTCGAATATTAAAAAAAGATTGAATCTCTTTTTAATATTATATGAATGTGTATACAATATTTTGTGCTACTAGGTGTGACGACTACGCGAACTCCCGGAAGGGCATAAGCCTAAACCGAGAGAGCGGGATCTTGTGGTAGAGGAATGGGTGATAACCACGATTTCAGAATGTAATATGTGTGGAATAATATATATTTAAACTTATGGGTAACATGGCTTTTTATATTGCACTCGCAATCACATGGCATACATACCGGCACACCGCGCACACGCACGCTACGAACCTAACCTCCTTCCCGCGTCTCTCTCGCGCACGCGCGCTCACACACACAATACAAACAATCATCACTCACACACACAATACAAACAATCACCACTCACACATACGCCCCTTGTTTTTATTGTTTTTCGATCTGTAAAACCTTTCTTACATTTCTCAACAGATTCGGCCCAGTCAATGGTTTTGTCATACAATCTGCTGTCATTTCTACTGTTGTGGCGTCACCAACGTCGTAAAATTGAGGTAGTTACGATGTGACGCGTGCTCGCACAATCTTTTGGATGTATGCAAGCTGGTTGTAGGGTTAGGGTCACAACACTGTTTAATAACAATATATATGTATTTAACGAAAGCGGATGGTTACTGTACAGCGAAGTTATTGCGAAAAAGAAGCGATAATACAGAGGCGAAGTTCGTTGGTATCTGCCGAGAACGGAGAAGAATCTTAAGAACGTTGACTAGATAGATTCCCTCCGCGGATAGGGTTCGAATAGTGGGGGACCAATAATTGCATTTAGGGGCGGTTTTCGGCATTATGCAACGCCCACGAGCTGGTAGACACTTAGCAGAGTCTGTCTAAGGAAGACGACACCAAGTCCCGCGTGTCTGGAAACCGTCCCATAAATTACGGGCCCCCTGGCGCTACAAGTGGGTCTACGCTGCGTCACGTGCCATCGAGAGCGGTACGGTCGAGCGGATTTTGACCATGAAAGTGCGCTGACATTTACCAGTCGCACCCTGGTCGTAAAGACATAAATTTGTCAAGGATGGAATAGGAGACTTTCTTGAAAGTGACGCAGCGTAAACCCAGACTGAGATTGGGGTTGGCGACGCAACAACTACGCTCGGTACATGTATTATTTCCAAATTTTCTTTCATCACGGCTTTCCTCATATACCAACATTTACGGTTTAACCATTTTGACTTTGTTTTAAAATTGGCTAATTTGACGACATTTAAATTATCGCATTTGATCACTTTCTTTACAATGTTTTTGCAATCTATCTCATTTAATATTCTATCACACCATATCAGTTCTTTTACACATTCTAATACAGATTCAAGTTCACTGTCAGTTGAAGATAACGCAACCGTTCTCTGTTTCCTGCTCCTCCAATGAATCAAATCGCCATTTCGGTACAACAACATACCACTATACGATTTCGCATCTTCCGTGCTATCCCATGAAGCATCTGATTCACATTCTATCCCTCTTGTACAATTTTTATTTCCAAACACTAGACAGTAGTTGATTGTCCCCTTTAAGTATCTTAAAATTCTCTTTAATGCCATCATGTGCATTGCTTTAGGACTTTTACTAAATTGTGACAGACAACTTAACGCAAACGATATATCAGGTCTTGCATACACACTCAAGTACATTAGTCTACCTAATAATTCCTGATACTTCTCTATGTTACATGTTGGACTCGTCTCAGTATTTTGCATCTTAACATTGACATCAATTGGTGATGTAACGGCATTGCATTCACTCATACCATACATTTCTAGTAATTTTTTTATGTATTCTTTCAAATGTACAGTAATCTTTCCTCCCTCTTTTTCAACCTGCAAACCTAAAACACTCTTTGCTTCGCCTAAGCTTTTTAATTCTATTTCTCTGCCTATCTTTTCCATATATTGTTTCTCAAACTTATCACTACTAGATACTACTACTATATCATCAACATGTATTGCACAGTACAGAAAATTCTCACCTTCTTTCCGGTAAAACAAACATGGATCTTCTCTGCTCTGTTTCAATCCATTTTTGATTACAACTTCTACCAAAAATTGATTCCAACATCTACCAGCCTGCTTGAGCCCATATATACTCTTGTTCAGTTGACACACTTTGTTATCTTCTTCATAACCCTTAGGCATTTCCATGAATATCTCTTCTTTTAATTTTCCATGCAAAAATGCTGTCTTCACGTCATACAATTTTATTTTTTTCCTCATTTCCGCACCTATGCTGAACAACAATCTAATTGTTTCAATACGTACCACAGGTGCAAATGTTTCACCATAATCTTGTCCTGGTCGCTGCCCACATCCAAGCGCAACCAAACGAGCCTTGTACCTCCTTTCCTTAGTCGTAGGATCCTCCTTGATATTGTACACCCACTTGCTGCTGATTACTTTTCTTCCTTTCGGGCGTGAAACCACATTCCAAACTTTATGTTTTTGCATCGACTTTATTTCTTCGTTCATGGCTTGTCTCCATTTCTCCCAATTCTCAGACTCTTTTGCTTGTTTCAGATGTTTTGGAATTTCTTCATCTATTAACGCTATTGCGTAGTTCCTTTCTTTTATTCTTTCCGACCTTCGCAATCCCACTTCTTCAGCTCTCTGTTTTTCTTCCTCCTGCTGTAAATGTTTCCTTACCTCCATCACCTCTCTTGTGGTACCACTTGGTCTTCCCATACTTCTATTTCTTGGTTCCTCTTCTTCTACTTCTATTACATCCTCTTCTCTTCCATCTTCACTTTGTTCTTCGTTTTGTTCATCGTTTTCTTCTTCGTATGTATCTAAATAAATGCTATTTTCATCCTGTTCAGTCTCTTCAACATCTTGCACACATGGTTCGCTTTCTTCATAAATGTTTTCTATATCCATACCCATGATTGATAATTCTCCATTCTTCTTATTTTCAATTTTTTTTATTTTTAAAAGTTCTATTCCCTTTCTGCTTTCATCGAATTTTACGTAATTGTCATTTCTGACCTTTCCTGTTTCAGGTACATACACTCTGTATGTGTTATTTTCTGCATATCCTATAAAAATTCCCTTTTCCGTTTTTGGGTCAAACTTACTATTTTTATGCTTTTTATTTAAAACAAATGCGAGACAGCCAAACCTCTTCATGTAGCGTATGTTTGGCTTTCTTTCATTCCACATTTCGTATGGGGTCGCCTCGTGAACCGTTGACTTTACACGGTTTCTCGTGTGCGCAGAAACACACGCTGCTTCTCCCCAAAAATCCATTGGTAGACTTGAGTCTGACATTAATGTCCTCGTCATTTCTATTATGGATCTATTTGCCCTCTCAGCTACACCATTACACTGAGGTGTTATAGCTGGGCTTAACTCATGTTTGATCCCTTTCATTGTTAACCATCTATTCAAGTCCTTTCCAATGAATTCTCCTCCATTATCAGACCGTATTGCTTTGAGTGTTTTCTTACTCTGATTTTCTTTTAATGTTATCAATTTTTTTAGTTCATCTGCTGCTTCGTTTTTTTCTTTTAGCAATATGACAAAAATCATTCTTGAATAATCATCGACAATTGTAAATATGTATCTCTTTCCACCTTTTGATACTGGGTTTATTGGTCCAATCAGATCAATGTGCCATAATTTGAAAATTTCTTTTGCTCTCCTATTTATCAATCTGGGATGCACTTTTCTACATGTTTTTCCTTCGACACAGCTCTCACATTGTATATTTATTTTATTCTGCTCCTTCATACCTATTACCAGGTTTTTATTTTTCATCTCTTCTATTATATTTTTATTTATGTGTCCCAGTCTTTGGTGCCAAATATCGTTTTCTTTTGTCATTGTCACTCCTTCTATATTTATTTTTATTGAATCCACGTAGTATCCATTATAGTAGTATCCTTTTCTGACTGCTCTCATCTGTACTTTGTCTTTTTCTGTATAAATTTCAGCACCATGTTTGTTAAATTTCACAGTATATCCAAGATCTGTGAACTTTGCAACTGATAATAAATTAGCGTTTAGATCTGGTACAAATAGGACATTAGTAAGTCTTACTCTATTTTTAATTTCCTGTTGTTTGATTACAACGTCACCAATACCACTGGAGGTCAGCTTCCTTCCTTCTTTATCTGCTAGTGATATTTCCCTCACGTCATGTTCCAAACGATCAAACATTTTTGTGTCGTTAATCATATGACTCGTTGATCCAGAATCCAACAGCCATTCCACATTTTTAACACACACTTCTCCTATATCCTTTTTATTTCTCACTGTTATATTTGTTTGTATTCGGTCACTCACATTCATTACATTCTCTTCGCTTGTTCTCATCATCGCTTCTCCTCTTCCACGTCCATATCCATACCTTTCTTGATGACCTCTTCTTTGGAATCTGCCTCTTTGTCCTCTTCCCTGAGTAGGTTTACTGTTCCTTGTTTCCTTACACTCGTTTGATTTATGTCCATACCCTTGACAATTGAAACATTTTACCTTCCCATAGCACTCGCTTGACATGTGGCCCTTTTTCCCACAATTGAAACAGTTTATCTCGTTTGTTTTTTCCTTTGCTCTTCTTATTCCTTCTTGATCTCTCTGGGTTCGCTCACCTCTTCTTCTTTCATTTCTCTCTTCTTCTTGTTTCAACGCATACCTAATTTCATTCAAAGTTACTTCTCTTTGATTTTCTAATATTCTAACATTTTGGTCGAATTCAATTCTCAAACCTCTCATCACATACATCTTTAATTCATATTCCTCTATGACTTTTCCCAATTGTGCGCATTTATTTGTTAACGCTTCAGCCCTGTTGATATATGTGTCCACATTTTCATCCTTCGTCATTTTTAAATTTGTTAGCTCACTTAGAGCTTTTACCTTTATAGATTCAGATTCTTCCGCCATGTTGTGTTTGATCAGATTCCATAATTTACCAGCATTCTTTTCTCTGGAATATTTTAGCACGTGCGCAGGTGACATAGTGTTTATCATTATTGCTCTCGCTGCATGGTTTCCATCATCCCACTCATCCCACGTTCTAAATTTTTGTTCGTAATCTTGTTATCCCTCTTGAGGTTTCACTGGTTCTTTCTTTTCTATCACTCTATTCCATCATTTCCTTGCTATCAATATTCCTTCAATTTTTTCCTTCCATAGAAAATAGTTTGCGTCATTAAGTGGTTCGACACTCGTAAAATTCCATCCTTCTGCCATTTTTTACCACTTTATTAATTATACTCGTAATTCTATTTTTCTCACAAAAAATTCGCACGTGGTTTTCCTAACCTCGAACCACGAACCACGAACCTCAAAAATCACGAACCATCAATTTTGAGTTTTTCAACGCTCTGCTACCATCTGTGGTAGAGGAATGGGTGATAACCACGATTTCAGAATGTAATATGTGTGGAATAATATATATTTAAACTTATGGGTAACATGGCTTTTTATATTGCACTCGCAATCACATGGCATACATACCGGCACACCGCGCACACGCACGCTACGAACCTAACCTCCTTCCCGCGTCTCTCTCGCGCACGCGCGCTCACACACACAATACAAACAATCACCACTCACAGATCTCTCTAATCGTCCAGATTTACTACCCACTGTACCGCTGCTCTCCCGACGGTTAAAGCATGAAGGAACAGGAGGATTTGAATGACAAACTATGGGTTCGAGTAGATGAACGAACTACGTATGAATATATTTACGCAAATGCGGAGAGAAAACAATCGAGTGAAATCGGTTAACATAATCCGCACGGCTGTATAGGGACCGGCAAGGCAACAGTTTAGCAATATATCACACATGAATATAAACAATATAAAAACATAGCGAAAACCACTCACCAATACAATATCTCTCTCCACACAATACAGCGGTGGGAATAACTCGCAAAGAGAGAATACAATATGCCGTTGAGTAATGTATCTGTTTTGGATCTTCGTTGGGTTCCGTAACGTTGGAACCTTTAACTTACGATCGCGAAATGTTCAAGAAATAAAGTCGGAATTTGTGGGAGAGCTAATCGATTTATTTGTCACCGTCACTGCGATTCTCGGAAAAGAGGAAGAGGGCTCGACGGATTGCCGTGTATATTGACGGGGCTCTCTCCCCTCGCCGCGCACCCCGAACTACTCGGTCCGCCCGAAGTGTGCGGGGAGAGAGAGAGACGAACCGCGACGACGGCCGAGTCCTCAATACAAACAAAGTTCGGCAGTCGCTAATTTGCCGTGTGTGCGTGCGGACGCACAGCGGCACCGAACAGCTGATTGCTCGAACAGTATCTAAAAGCTAAAATTAAAACGGTTAACTCATTAAACACTCCGCCACGCGAATAACGATACCGCGGGGCTAACGAGCTACTGTAAAACTGATACGGAACTAAAACTACGAGCACAACGGGCTCGGCAAGACGAGTTAATGTTTAAAACAAATTACAACTATTTAACGAGAGATCTAGGGCGAAATGCTATAGAAATAGAAACCCTAAGACGAAACTCTGCCTAATACGGATCTCACGGATTCGACGACACGCACCTCGCGCTTGTACATCGAAGAAGGATCGCTCCGTGCCGCGTTTCGGCTAGCTCGGCCCGCTGGCCAGCTCCCCTCTCTACGCGCCTAGCCAATAAAATTTGGGTCTCAGTTTGACAGCCCAATCACGCGCGTCACGCATTCCTCTCTCACTCTTGCGACTTCCTTCTCTCTCACACACCCATGCCTACACCAACGGTCGCCGAACGGCGTAGCTCGTGTAAACAAAGGAAAACCTTCAACGGTCAACATACCTGAGACGACGCTCGGTGCGTTCGGTTAGGGTGGCCCCACAATTGCAAAGAATTACCGAACACCCTCACGCTCCCATACTCAACACCACATAAGCCAGCCTCTCCCCCGACCGTTGGTGCAACACGCCTTATGTTACGGCCCGACTGACGAGGTCGCTTAATACTAAACAAGGTGACGAGCAGGGCGTCGCTACCTCTCCCTTTGTCTATCTACTATTCACAGAAACGCTTTGCTAAATAAAACTAAATATTTTCGAACGGCGTTGACTCCAAGAAGGGTATTCGTTACATTAATACATTCACCGCGGAATAATCTAAAATATTAAACATCGTCAAAGGCCACACTGTGATCAATTAGGGAAGCCCCACAATTACAAGAATTATCAATCACAGTGCTACCGACGGACAAAGCTAAAATGGTTTTAGAAACTAATAATAATTGTTCGGAACGTAACAGTCCTCCCTCCTTAAAGTCATCGTCGTCCCCGATGATGTTAACACGGCTAATATACATTTTGCGCTTAATCGGAACCCAGACTAACAAAACAATGGCTCGAAACGGCGGTCGAAAAAGACTTGTATGCGCGAATTCTTTTTATATTTAGCATACCTACTTACTGCAGTACCCGCCATATATATGTGCAATGTTTGTATCCTATTCGCCGATCTAACGGTATTATACGCACACGACAGTACCGCCTTGTCTATTCCTACGCACCCTTCTACATCTACTACCTCTATCTGTGGACAATTTCTAATCACACTACAAATATGCTCGCTATGTAACGACGGATTTGACCTACAGTGCAACTCCTTCAATCCATGTAGTAACCCCAACGCATACCCTGGGAGCTCCGGGTACATGTTGTTTAACTCCAGGACTGTCAATTCCTCCAGATTAGATAACGCATCGAGGGATGACTCTCCTCTGATGTTAGTGCAGCCACTTAGATCTAGATGCTTGACCTGAGTAAGGTTTGCGCTAATCTCCTGCACCGTATCCCTTGTCACCCATCCACAAAACGTCAATGCCAGATGTGTGATTTGCCGGTAGTCCTGGAATATCGGTAGGGCCTGGTCTACTGGTCCCAAGTCCATTTCCACAAAATCTGCTTCCTCCATTTGAAGCTGATTATCCTCCTCGTCCCGGTTCTCCTGGGCCACGCCAAAGGTCAGTGCATGGATTTTAAGAGTTCTTAGCATTTGTTGCAGGTTCCTATTGTTCGATAATGCGTACAATATAGTGTCGTCCGTCAATGTCTGTTGCAGTGTTAAATCTAAAGAATCCAAGTTCCGTAACATTTTTAATATGTTAACCAAGTGTACTACTGAAATTCCCACACATCGGTCTATTTTAAGATGTTCCATATTCGGGTTTAGGCAGAGCAATGCCCGCCCACTTAATGCAGTGGTTGTTAACTCGAATGTTTTCAAATTTCTAGCTCCTTCGAGCACCTGAGACAATTCAGGTTCTATAGGTGGCTGCACCTTACCTAATGCTATATACTCTAACTTGCTAGCTTCATCTACTAGATTTCTGAACGATGATGGCCGAATGGTTGCTGCTGTAAAATCTACATGTACTAAGTTTGGACAAGTTCTCGCTGCTATTGCAATTATCTGTGGTTGCAGGAACTTTGAAATGCTTTTGTCATTCACCACTATTGTCGTTATGCGTTGTTTTGTTCTTTGTAGCAACCAATGCAACGCATCCATGGTGACTATTTTCCCATGCCAGCCATCCGGCCAACCCACTGTGTCCAATGTTACTGTGTCCAAAAGAACCGTGTGTCCAATAATACCGTGTCCAAAAGAACCGTGTGCCATGCCGTCGTGCGCAATCGTCTGTGCGCAAAAGAGCCATCCCCGTACCTACCATGTCCCCTATTTTTCAGCGGAACGGTTGCGCCCTTTTATCATAATTAACCTTGGATCTTTCCTTAGCCTTATTCTGATTTCTCGCGGCTATTGTATGCATTTCGTTTAGTCGTACAATCAGATCAGACAGATAAGTGTTGTATGTGGGTAAATTTTCGTTCCCCGGGAACGAACTTGGACAACGAGCAACTTTTCCGAACACCAATTCATAAGGTGTGAAGTTGGTTGTTTCGTGTACCGAAGTGTTATATGAAAACATTGCGAACGGTACTAGCCTATCCCAATCGTCATATCTATCTACATAATGGCTGATATATTCCGTTAACACTATATGACTTCTTTCCAATGCTCCATTCGTTTGTGGTCTATAACCAGATGTCATAAAATGTCGGATTTTGAAAACCTTTGTCAATTTTTGAATAACTTTATTTAGTAAACTTGTACCTCTGTCTGTTAATATTGCCTGAGGAGTACCATATTGTAATATCAAATGGGTCGTTAAAGCGTGCGCGATTGTCTCGGCTCTTATGTCAGGAACGGGAACTGCTATGCAGTATTTTGTTAAATTATCTTGCATCGTTAATATATGCCTATTTCCGTTGGGAGTTGTCGGTAATGGTCCTACTGTATCTAACGCTACCCTCTCAAAAGGTTCTGCGGAAGTATCCGTTATTAACATGGGTTCGCGTGTTTTGGAACGTACCAATTTTTTATTCTGACAACTGTCGCACGAACGAATAAATCGTTTTATTTCTTCGCGCATATTTGACCAATAAAATCTCTCCCTAATTCTATTGTATGTTTTAGTAACACCCTTGTGTCCCCCTATTTGGCTCGAATGCATTTCTGTTATTATTTGCTTCCTATATTCCCTAGGTGGTATTTGGATGTTTCCTTGACAAAAGGTTGCTGTTATTTCGCTTCCATCTAAAAGATCTGCTAGTATTCGCTTTAACTTATTTTGCAGTACTTTCCCTAACATCTCATCCGCTTGCGATATCCGGAATGACTTAAGATTTAATTGTAACAATTTATGTTTCAAATTTTCCAACGATACCTCCAAGTTCTCTATTGTCGGCTCATCAAAATAGTTCTTTTTAATTACTACGCTGAATATCATGTGTTTACCCTTTTTCCTAACCAGAATTTGACCTATTTTTAGTCTATTGTTTTTGAGGGACTCTGTATTTAGTATTCCTAAATCTAACAGTAGTCTGTTTAATGGTGTAGCTAGTTTGCAATCTGTTGAAATAAAATGCACATAATTTCCTGGTCTATACGTTAAGTTTTCTCTAGTGTTGCTAAGGTTTTTCTATTGAATTGCTGTAAGGTTGGTTTTGGTACTATTGTTTCTTTTATTTGGATGTTAGATGGACGTATGCCCTGTGTTTGATGTATGTGTTGGCCCCTACGCGTACCTCCCTCCTTAGAGTTCGGTCCTCGTATTAGGTTTCCTAGTCTATGGTATAAACTCTGGCTGTCTATGTCATCACTGTCTGACTGTGTGTGATTATGTGTTTGTTCAAGAATAGTTGTGTCTTCTGATGAATAGTCTGTAAGTGTCTGTTGTGTCTGATTTGGTGTTAAGAAAGTATCATCCGTGTCGTCACTGTCTAGTATCTCTGGCAATTCTATTGAAATATTATTGTCTGTTTCCGATTCCGACTCGTCGCTCAACGAGGTGTCGTCCGTGCTTGAAGCCTTAGGGTTACCCCACAATTGCTTTGAATTAGGCTCCAGACACGGCAAGACACTTCTACGTCGTCGAAGTATCGGTGTGTCTGTCTGTTCGTCATCTGTAGTGTCACTGTGTATGTCCGTATCAGTGCTGTCAGAGTCAATTTGTTGTTGCGCATTTTCTGATTTTTTAGATCTAGTCCTGGTTGCTATGGATTCTGGATCGGGAGTTCTAAATCTAACTCTAGTTGTTTTAGATCCTTTCGGTCTACCACGGCCTCGCTTTCCTACTTCCGATGTTGATTCTGCTAAAGGAAATACCCGTTTAGGTGACGGCTCTTCATCGTCGATATCTGACGATGACGACAGTGAAAAATCGTCAGATGAGATCAATTCATTGACTATTACTGGATTTCGGGATAATGCATCAGCATTGGTGTTCAATTTCCCAGCTTTATGTACAAAATCGTATTCATAATCCCTCAATTTCAGTCTCCAACAAACTAATCTCTGTCCTGGGTCCTTTATAGAATCTATCCATCGTAATGGCTCGTGATCGCTAAGTAATGTGAACTTCCGTCCATATAAATAGGGTCTAAAATGGATAATTGCGTATAATACAGCTAGACACTCTTTCTCAGTAGTGAAATAGTTTTGTTCCGGTTTTGTTAATGTTCGCGATAAATATGCTATTGGCAAGTCGTTCCCATTAACTTCCTGGCTAAGGACTGCACCTATGGCTGTATCCGAAGCGTCGGTCGTTAATGTGAAAGGTTTGCGGAAATCTGGATATTGTAAAATCGGATTCCGGCATAAGGCTTTGCGTAATTTCATAAAACTTTCCTTCTGAGGTTTGCCCCAAACAAATTTCGCATTTTTCTTTGATAGTTCTGTTAACGGTTTAGCCTTTGCTGCAAAATCTTTAATAAATCTACGGTAATAACCAGCTAATCCCAAAAATTGTTTAATATTTTTCGGGTTTTTGGGACGCGGAAAATGCTTAACAGCTACTATCTTTTTCGGATCTGGCTTCAGCCCTTTTCTACTAATGATGTGTCCGAGATAACCTACTTCTGTTTTCAAAAATTTGCATTTATCTGGCTGTAATGTTAAATTTGCATCTGCCAATCGCGAAAATAAACGCCTTACTTTCTTCTCATGTTCTTTTAGATTCTTTGCATACACGACTATATCATCTAGATACACAAATACTTCGATTCCTTGTAAACCTCTCAGCAATTGATCCATCAATCTTTGAAAGGTTGCTGGTGCATTTTTCAAGCCTTCGGGCATTCGCACAAATTCGTAATGCCCATTAGGTGTAGTAAAGGCTGTTTTAGGCCTATCTTTTTCGTTCATTTTTATCTGCTGGAAACCACTGGCTAAATCAAAGGTCGAAAAATATTGAGCTTGACCCAAATGGTCTAGAATCTCAGAAATATTGGGTAACGGATAAGCATCCCCTATCGTCTTCTCATTTAATTTCCTAAAATCTACCACCATCCTCCATCTAGGATTGCATTTTGAATCGGGTTTCTTCGGAACTATCCATAATGGAGAGTTATATGGAGACTTAGATGGCTTAATGATACCGTCTTCTAGTCTTTTTGCAATTTGTCTGTCTATTTCCTGTTTATGAACTATTGGAAATCTGTATTGTCTGGTATTAATAGGAATGTCATCTGTTGTGTGAATGTGATGTTTAATGTAAGAAGTAACAGGCAATATGTCAGTAGGTAGGTGGAAAATATTTGGAAACTCCTCAACGATATCTATTACGTGATCCTTTTCTTCTACGCTCAGGTGGTCTAGATGTAACCTATTCACTATTTCTGCGACTCTATCAGTGGTTTCTGGCATTTCTACGTCTGAATCTGTTTCGAAGTATTCCTGTTCTTCAGGAAAATTATGCAGTTCGAAAGGAATCAATTCCTGAGGTGGAATCTCTATTTGTACGTCTTTATCTAGAGTATTTATGGCTAAGACATGGCACACGCCGCAATCGTTAACCGATACGGGTGCTTCCCCAATATATAAACCGTCTGTACATTGAAATCTCGGTAAATATCCCTCTCTTAAATCTTCATTTATTACATCTATGGCGATCGCTTGTCGACTTCTAGCTTTTATTGTTAAAATTCGCGGTTTTAAATTTCTGCGTTCCGGATTTCTTAAGGTGTTTCCGTCTACAAATGGAATTGGTCGGATCGGGTGAAATGAAATTTCCGCTTGCTCGTTACGCAGGTATTCTCTACCTAATATATCGTCGCATTGTAGTGGAAAAGTTTTTCCTACTACATAAATTTCACTGGTCTATTTTGCAGTTTAATCACGACTGTTCCTATTGTTTTTACCTTTTCGGTAGTTATTCCCGACATTATAACAGATTCGTCTATGGACACCCGTAATTCCTCATTCAACAAATTTAATTTTATGATATTAATTTCTGCACCGGTGTCGACTAGAAAGTGTGCTGCACCCGTGCGCAGATCTGGTGAAATCATTTTTATTATCGGTGCATCACGTTTAATTTCTATTGTATGCACTGGCTGTTCTTCTCTAATGTTTTTACTAACGGTTGACGCTGTGTTCCTAGAGCTGGACTCTCCGTCGCGTCGACACGGCGAGTCGCTTGTGAGTTTAAATTTTGATTATTGTGTCTTTGAAAACGAACGCCATACGGTGAAGGTGAACGAGACCTAGCTATTGTCGGTTGGTAGTGTGTTTGATCTGACTGTTTTGAAGTTGAAGGTTGCGGTGACCGCGACCTATATCGAAAATCTTGTTGAGTTTGAAATTTACTATTATTATCTGTGTACCGATAGTCATTTCGAGGTTGTTCTGAATAACTATTTTGTTTATATTCCATATGATAAGAAGAACAACACGGCGGAATTCTACATGTGCAACGACAATGTGAATTTAATGGTTTATTATATTTAGAATGTCCAGAATCATTATAACGGTAATTTTGCGATCTAGGTGGTGAAAAACTTCGCGGACTCGGCGATCTTGACCGATGATCTCGATAGAGCGGGTAACTTTGAAATTCCCTGTAGCTATCTCTACGTGATTCGCGCGGAGAATAACTTTCCGAGTGATCTACCCGCCTTCGATTATCGTAGGACGGTATCAATCCCGTATTCATTTGATCTTCTGTTTTTAACGCAAATTCTAACGCGCTATCCAACGTAGATGGATCTCGAGCAGCCACCGCTCTGGCGAGCTCATTTGGCAAACCGCGGATAAATGAATTTAACGCGGTCGCTTTCGCATAAACGACTATGCTATCTGCCTCGTCTACGTATTTGTCTTTGATCGAACTATGAAATTTTCCGATTAAAATTTTTAGTCTGTCGTAAAAACTATATACCGATTCATGTTTTTTCATACGAATTTTTGATATCTCCTGCTGGTAATATTCGTGTGATTTTTCTTGTGAAAATCGTCTTTTTAAATGTTTGATTAAATTATCAATCGAAACAAACGATAAATCGTAAATGCAATCTCGAGCTTCCCCTCGCAATTTTGAAATTACCGCGCGAATAAACATTTTCTCGCAGGATTGCGGAAGACAAAACGCGGCATTTTGGATATCGACCAAAAAATCCGAAATCGAAATATTATTTCCGTCAAAATATGGTATTAACGCAGTTGCTTGTTGCATCGCGAGAGTCTCAGCCATCGCCTCAGATGTAGCATCATTAAAATACTTTAATTTCAGTACCGGATTCGGTGCTGGTGTAACGCCCTAAAAATCCCCGAGCTATACCAGATCATATTCCATTCGACACCACAGCATTTCCCGAGTCATTTGCACAAGTCAGCATTTCCCGAGCATTCACCTCGACACCACAGCATTTCTCGATACACGCGTACGCAACAGCATTAGTCAAATCACATCCGCCAGATTTCGAAAGCCCCCCAAAAAAATGCATTACTAATCAATAAGGTCAAGCTATAAGTATGGGAACATTCCCAGGGCAGTCAATCTTGGCTGAACCTCCGTTTTGTAACTTTGTCTTAAATAAACTTATACTTTTTGTCAGTAAAGAACGGGATAAAGAGCTGGGTAACTCCCACTCTCCTTTTTTCAAGTATTTTTACCCAGTTTACGTCACACTGGATTCGTCATTTTTACCAAGATAACTTAATGTCAATAATAATAAAAGTTTCAGGTAAAACAATAATAGTACAATAAATAGCACAATAATAGCAATAATAATAGCACAATAATAGCAATAACCATAAAATATTGGTGAACGAAAAATAGTAACAAATCAATTTTCCGAACCTAGAATCGTTGGAATTTTGCAAAACAATTTTTAACAAACAACATATAATATAAATTCGAACATATGTATGCTCAGTAAAAGGATAAACATGTACAAGAATAAATAAATAGATAAGTAAATAAATAAATAAATAAATAAATAAGAAATAAATAGATAGTTAAGTCATATAGCTATATACATATATACATTCACTCGATTAGAATCTCAAAGAAATTATTGAAAATATTTCCGATTAAAATAAAAAAAAAAAATTCCTATTCTATATATTTTCTCTTCCATTCAACAACAACCAATACGCAGTTAAGAGGAAAATTTTTAAGAAACGGGGTTATACAGTAAAATTTTAATAACTAATTTCTAATACCAAATTATGTTACACGTAATTTCGGAATAACTTTATAAGTGAAATTGGAAAAGAGATCCTCTTGCGAGAACATCTCATAAAAGAAAATCAGGATTTTTAACGAGATATTCATCAAAATTTTCGCCACCGAAAGCAACGAAATATTTTTGAAGGATATCCCACTTCTGACACCAAATTCTTTGTGACGACTACGCGGCCTCTCGGAAGGACACAATCCTAAACCGAGAACGCGGGATCTCTCTAGTCGTCTTAGAATTACACCCCTCTGTAACACTGCTTCCCCGACGAGCGAAGCATTAAAGGAACAGAAGGTTTTAAATAAAGACTATGGGTTCGAATAGTTAACAAACTATGTATAAGTATATATATTCACGCAAAACAAAGAGAAACAATCGAGCGTACAGCTAATATCACCCGCACATCTCTCTCTCTACACAATAATAGGGATTAAGACCGTCGAAAGAGAGTGAGAGTGAAAATACAATCCGCTGGCGAACAATCACCTAAAAGCTAAAATACAAAATAACCCAACGCCAAACTAACACTGTCACGCGAATCGCACTGACGCGGGACTAATGAGGTTAAGATCAAAAGACTAAAATTGTACTTAATCTACGAGCACCATGGCTCGGCAAGGCAAATTGAACTACAACTACTTAACGAGAGATCTAGGACTTTCCGCCCGGGCGTTATGGAAACCCTGATGCGAAACTCTGCCTAATACGGAACTCACGGATTCGACGATACGCACCTCGCGCTTGTACATCGAAGAACGAGCGTTCCTCGTCGCGTTTCGGCTAGCTCGGCCCGCTGGCCAGCTCCCCTCTCTACGCACCTAGCCAATTAAATTTGGGTCTCAGTTCGATGGCCCAATCACGCGCGTTACGCATTCCTCTCTTTCCTTCGTACGCTTCGCCAACGGTCGTCGATCGGCGTAGCCCGTGTAAACAAAGAGATCCTTGAACGCCAAAAATACCTGAGTCGAACGTTTGGTGTGTCCGGTTAGGGTAATCCCACAATTGCAATGAATTACCGAACACCCTTACGTTCCCATATTCTACACCACGCAAGCCAGCCTCTCCTCGACCGTTGGTATATTCGCCTTATGTTATGGTCCGACTGACGAGGTCGCTTAATACTAACAAGGTAACGAGCGGGGCGTTGTACCTCTGCCTTTGTCCTAACTAACTATTTATAGAAAAACGCTTCGCTTAGGTTAAGATTAAATATTTTCGAACGGCGTTGATTCCAAGAAGGGTATTCGTTACATAAATACATTTAACGCGGAATAATCTAGAATGCTATACAACGCCAAAAGCCACACTGTGATCAATTAGGGAAATCCCACAATTACAAGAATTATCAACCACAGTGCTACCGACGGACAAAACCAAAATGGTTTTAGAAACTAATAATAATTGTTCGGAACGTAACAAAAGCAACATGTTCATTTTTAGAAAATATTGCAGTGAAGGAACAGGGTTATCGGAGGCGGGTGCCTTCAAATAATGTTCAAACCAGGTTTTTGTGACCGAGTCGTTTATTCGTAAAAGTGATGTCGCGATAGTGTCCGAGGTTGATCGATAGCGCGACTGCAAATCTACGAGTGGACTAGAACTCAACGCGACTGAACTTTTATAGAGTATAACTGTAGCAGTAACTCGGCGGAGCTTCGGCTATGTCTAGACTGCCTTGACTCTCTTCGCGTCGGTAGTCTGCTGCCTTAAATCTCAATAACGCTCGTCGACTGATTGGTTGAAGTCCTTGCAAGGAACTTTCACCAATCCGTGCATTTCGCATAACACGCCCACGTTCCACGCTTCTCGTGCGTGAGAAGGGTGAGCGCGTCGTTTTGTTAGAAACTAATTTTGGTGATGCAGCGGGGTGTCTTCCGGGCCCAGTGCTAAGTGCAGTACGTGACTGCTGGCTTACGTCAACGGGCCCAGCTTTCCCGGGTGATAGAAACCAGGCACGCGTCGCTGGGACACTCTAGGCTGGAGACCCTTCGACTACCCAAAATTTATGGCGTCCACTTGCGCTATTGAGTTCGTCGCTAGGAACTACAAGGACACATCTGTCCGCTAAGTAGCCAAAAACGTTAAAGACGTTTTCTCACAAATAGCGTCTTATGCTGTGCAAACCATAAATCTTTCTTGGTGCCGGTGCGCTGAAGATTTCTCTTCCGGCGCCCAGCTAGCCGCTACAGCAGAAAGCCAGGACAACCCCTTCAACAATTTTCTAATAGAATGAGAGAGATAGAACATCATGGCAGTAATAAGGGAGGTGGTGATTCTACAACCATCATTCAGGCATCTATGATGTTTCATAATAGTAGTGGTGCGTGGCAGATTTTCTACTGGAATACATATGGTAATGCGGAGGCAGATAGATGGCACTTCCGAGTCAAATTTTAATGGCAGATTCAAAGCATTTTGCTTACTGGGTTATTTCTCCTTCGGTTAAAGCGAATACTGATGGGAATTCTTCTTGGTTCATACTGTCTGTAAGTCTTGATGCCAATCCCTCATACAGGACATCGTATTGTTCGAATTTACAAGTGGATTTTGGGTAAGGCTTCCAGTAAGTGTACCCGTCGTCGTCATCTAAGCAGGTTCCGCTTTGGAAAACGCATATGGTTCCCGATTTTAACATTATCTTGTTTGCTTCTAATTGTACAGGTAGAGAAGCTGTTCGTAATGTTATCGTTGCTACGGCCTGTACGATGACGTTATCCCAAGATCCTATGGGTCTGAGAATTGGACTCCTTGGCATTTGCCATTGATGTTTAGTTCTCCTGCTAAGTGAAGGGCCTGGTTACCGTGGAGTTGACCTTTAAACCGCTAAGATATGTGTTTCTTCCCACGGACATAGTGCCGTACAGGTGCATTCTTCTGCACTCTTCTTCTGTTATCAGTTCTAAATATTCGTTTATCCCGTTTTGTACTGCCGATATATGAGAATGCATCCCGCAGTAGCTGACTGTTCTAGATATTACGACCTTGCATTGGATGATGTCCGCGTAACTGTAATCTGATAGCTGTAGTGGCTGAATGTAGAATTCTTCCGCCCTTGTAGCGACGTGGTCAATGTTACAGTCGTCAACTGTCTTGAGAGATAAGGTAGTCACGTTTAACTATTTTCTGTAAGCAAACGCATCGTTCTTCTAATGCTTATACAAATGATTATCGCGTTATCTTTTAAGTTGTTATAGTAGAGTTATAGGAATTAGCATGATGATAACGAAAGAGTGCCTGTTGAAGGTATTCTGAATTATTATGTGAGTGAAGAAGCATTTCATCTTGTTATCTATTTTGCATCCGTTAGTTTGGAGTAAGGTTCTTCGCTTAGTTATTTCTATGAATAATACTATCGGTGTGTTAGTTGTGACAATAGTGGTAGAAACATTCTGCTATGTATGTATGTATATATTTAATGTTCCCTTACGGGTTACATAGAGATCCCGTTCCCTTTACATTTTCTTTCTTTTCGCTTTCAATCTCTCTCACTCATTCTTCCTTTGACTCCTGCCTCCTCCTTTCTCACCCTCTCATTGATACTTTCCGTCCTGTATTTCTTTTCTCTCCCGGTCTAATTTTTTCGTCCACTCTTCTCCTCTCCCGTCCTCAGCCAGTGTTTCCTTCACCTTCTCTTGAATTCCTACTTCCAACCCTTGATCTCTCGAGCACCTTTCCAACACGTGTTCCCACGTCTCTTCTTCGTACCCGCACCTTCTGCACCGTCTCACCTCCTCTTCCCCCAGTACCTTCCTCCCCTCATTTCATTCCCCAGCCTGTACCTTGCTATCCTCGTCCATTTTTCTTCTTTTGATCCTTTTTCTAGGTATTCGGGTCTTTTCTTTGTCCTTATCTCTTTATACCATATATTATACCTAGACTCCATTACCCTCTTCCAGTTTTCCTCTTCCTCTTTCTTTTTCTCTCTTTTCTCTATCCTTCCCCACTCTTCTTCCCTCTCTTCCTTATCTCCCTCCTCTAACATTCTTCTATTCCCCCTTTCCTCTATATATTTCTTCCTACCTATCTCCCATTTTGACATCTTCTTTCCTCCTATAGCTCTCTCTTCTATATCCTTTAGACATTGTCTGGCCCATTCGCTTCCTTTTCCAGCTCTCAACCTTTCTTCAAACTTCCATGCCCTCTTCGCGCCCCTCACTCTCATTTTCTCTCTTTTCGTCTCTTCCCTTATCATATACCCTGGTGTTGTCCACTCTACCCCTAGCACCCATCTTATATACCTTTCCTGCATCCTCTCCACCTCCATTCTTTCCTCCCATCCCCAGATCTCCACACCGTATGCCATCACTGGCCATACCAGTGCGTCGAAAAACCATTCTCTTCTCTTGTACTTATTTTTAAAATATCTTTTCCCTATCCCCCACACACTTTTCATCACTCCTCCACCCTTCCTTGTTCTGTCCTCTATCTGTCTTTCTTGTCCCCCATTTTTCTTGAATACGTACCCGAGATATTTTATCTCGTCTACTTCTTCTACCGTTCCATCCCCCCATCTCCACGTCTTTTTCTCTTGCCTTCTTCTTTCGAATCTTATTATCTTCGTTTTTTCTCTGTTTACTTCTAGTCCCTTCTCCTTTATATAGCTTCTGAATTCTTCTATCATTAATTTCATCCCGCTCTCCTCTTTCGCCAGCAGCACGAGGTCATCCGCATATTGCAAAGTGTACAGCATTCTTCCCCTAATCTCCACCCCACCTTTCCCTCTCTTCCTCATTCTTTCCTCTAGTATGCCATAAGCAGTATAAAAAGCTTCGCGCTTAGCGGACAACCTTGCCTTACCCTTCTTCCTACCCAGAACTTGTCTCCCATTTCGCCTCCTACTTTCACCTTAGATGTTGTCTCTCTATACACTTCTTCTATTCTTTCCCTAATTCCTTCGCTCACACCTCTCTCCTCTAATGCTTTCCACAATATTCTCCTATTCACGCTGTCAAATGCTGCCTTCAGGTCTACAAAGCATCCTATTAACCTTCCCTTTTTCTTCGCCAGTTCCCTGTTTACTACATAATTCACTACATATATATATTGTCTATCGTCCCTTTCTCCTTTCTAAATCCTGTCTGGTTCTCTGGCACCATCCTCTTCTCTTTTACTTCTCTCTCCAGCCTCTCCTCTAATATAATTGTATAGATCTTGTACAACGTATTCAGTAGCGTTACCCCTCTATAGCATTCGACTGACTTTCCATCCCCCTTCTTTTTTATCGGCACCACGACACCTACTTTCCACTCTTCAGGCCATCCTTCTCCATTCCATACCCTATTGCATATTTTCCACACTTCATTCCTTATATTTTCTCCTCCATATTTCCAAATCTCATTTCCCATCTCATCCTCCCCTGCTGCTTTCCCATCTTTCAATCCTTTTATTGCTCTTTCTATCTCATCTCTTCCTATCCCTTCATTGCTTTTCTCGCTTCTTTTCCTCCTGCCCCCCCCCTCTATCTTGTTTTCTACTCCTCCTAGTAGCCCCATAAAATACTCCTTCCATTTTTCCATTTCTATCTCTTTCGTTTGTCCTTTTCCTTTTCCACCTCCCATCTTTCTTAGAAAATCCCATACCTTTCCTTCTGTCCTCGCTTTCCCTGCTTCCGTTAGTATCTTTTCTCTCTCCTGCTCTTTTTTCTCTTCACACAGTTTTTTGTATTTGTTTTTCATTCTTCTATATCCCTCTTCTTCTTCTTTCCCTTCTTTCCATTTCCTTAATGCCCTTCTTAGTTCCTTCTTTCTTTCTATGCATTCCTTATCCCACCATCCTCTCCTTTTCGACTCTTTCATGCCCTCAGTACTCCTTATTTCTTCTATTACGCTCTTGATCTTTTTTTCTAGTTCTCCTAGTCTTTCTCCTATCTCTTCCCCTGTTACTTCTATTTCCTCTGTTAACCTTCAAAATTTTTCTTTTACCTCTCTTCTCCATTCTACTCTTTGCGCTCCTTTCTTATCCTTCTTTCTTATCTCCCTTTCCTTTTCCTTTTGTCCTTTCTTCATTGTTATCACTACCGGTAGGTGATCTGATTCTACCCTTTCCTCTATCGCAATGCTCTCTATCCCTTCTCTTGTTCTTTTGTCTCCTATCACGTAATCAATTACCGTCCTTCCTCTCTGTCCTATATATGTGTACTCTCCTCTCTCGTCTCCTTCTATCCCTCCATTCATTATTTCTAATCCTAATTCTCCTAACGTTCTGATTAGCTTCCTCCCTTCTCCATTTACTTTCTTGTCTTTTGACTCCCTGCAGCCTTCCCCCTCATCTTCTTCCTGCCTTACTTCTCCTCCTTCCCTGCCTGTCCTCGCGTTAAAATCTCCTCCTACAATTAGTTTTTCGTCCCTTCCTGTATCCCACCAGTCCCTCAGTACTTTCATCTTCCGTTCAATGTCTTTGTTTACATATACCCCTAGTATCTTCCATTCTTCCTCTCCTATCCTTATACTTCCTTCTGTTATTCCTTCTATATCCTTTGACTCTCCCCCGCTCTTCTTTTCGCATGTAATTTCTTTTCTCATTCCTAACACCATTCCCCCTTTTGCTCTCCCTATTTTACTATCCCTAACTGCCCATTGCTTTTTCCAGACATACCCCTGTGGTAATCTTCTTTCCACTTTTTCCCACATATTTTCTTCCACCCATGTCTCCAGCAGCACCATTACATCCCATCGCTCTAGGTCCTTCCAGAATCCTTCATCTTTCCCTTTCATTCCTGCTATGTTCCAGAAGCCGATTTTCAGTTTTTTACTTTCCCTTCCCTTCCCCTTCTTCCCTCCCTCAGTCTTCAACTCCTCTTTATCCCTTTTCTTTACTTCTCTCTCCCCTTCTCTTTCGCTTCCCACTCGTTTCCCTCGCTGTCCTTCAATGTATTCTCCTTCTCATCCCATCTCCACATCTTTCCTTCTATCCATATCTTCATATACCCCATTCTGACCCTTTTCCCTTTCCCTCTCTCTTTCTCCATTATCTGCCTTAGCCTCCATTGTATGTTTCTTTCTTCCCATGTGAGATCATCCTCTATCCTTTCTCGTCTTCCTGCTAATTTTTTCTTTTCTATCATTACTCTTCTTTTCTGTTCCATTGTCGCCATCTTTACCACCGCCCATTCTCCTTTTCCTATTCCCTTTTTGCCTCTTTTCTTAACTTCTTCAACCTCGAATTTTTCTCCTATTACTTCTAATAATTTTCGCACTTCCTCCTGTCCGTCTCCTCCATCTTTTATCTCCAACCCTTTAATTACTATGTTCTTTCTCCTTGTCTCTCTTTCCTTTCTTTCCCAATTCATTTCTATTTCTTTCAGTCTTCTTTCGATCTCTCCTCTTTCCCTTTCTCCTTGATCACTTCCTCTTTTCCTTTCTATTTCTTCCAACTTTTTGTCTATCTTGTCCTCTATTTTCCCTTCTAACTCTATCTTTTTCACTCTCGCTTCTAACTCTTGAACCGATTTTCTGTCTCTCTCCCTTTCCTTCTCCCACTCTTCTTTCATATCTTTCATCTTCCTCATTACTTCCGTCATCTCTTTCCATCCCTCTGCTTTTTCGCTCATCTGTTTTATTGTTCCCATTAATGCCCCCTTTATTTCCTCTCTTATTATCTCCCTGATGTCTCCTTGCTCCCCTCTCCTTTCTTGTCGTTCCTTTCCTCTTCCATCCTCCGGCGATCTGTCTGTTTTTCTGCTTTTTCTGAAAGGATCTTTTTCCTTTTCTTCTCTTTCCTCATTCTCTCTCTCTCTTTTCTTTTCTTGTCTATCCACTTCCCTAATCCCTCCACTTTGGATAGACTGTTGCACCTTGCTCTTTCTCTCTTTCTTATCTTCATTAACTTTCTTGCCGTCTCTCTTTCCTGTTCTTTCTCTTCTTGTTTATTCATTTCCTTTCTTATCCTCTCGTCTTCCTTCTTTACCTACGTTGCAGTTGTCTGCCTTTGCGCTTCTTTCTTTTCCCGCACGTGGCGCTCTCCCTTCTGCTTTCGCTTCTCCTGCTCTCTTTTTACTGTGCGCTTAACCTCACTTTCTTGACTTATCACTTTCTCTATTGGCCTTTTACCCTTTCTTGCACTCTTTTCTTCCTCTAACTTCTCCTCCGATCTCCCTCTACCCCTGATCTCACTCACTCCACCTCCACTTTGTTTTCACTCGCTCTCTCACCACTTTCTCAGCTGCTCTAAATTTCACACCTTATCTCCTTCTAACCGGAAACGGAACTGCCAACATTCTGCTATGAAATTTTAGATATTCTTATTTAGATAGGGCCATGGTCCGATGGATTAGCATGCTTCTCATATTGTTGCAGCAGTATCCTTCTAGCAAAAGGAATGTCCTATGATTTTTATTGGGGTAATTATTTTTTTACGCATTTGTATGGATATGTATGAGTGTTTATTTCATGAGGTATGTGTATGTTAGATAATATACTACGTTGAAGAAAATGTATTGTCACGGGGCCCAGGCTTTCCGACCCGTCCGACGGAAGAAAACCCGGGCCACGACGGGTTAATCACGTTCGGCAGCGCGGAACGTCTTTCGCCCGGTGACAAACGGTATCTCGTAGGTTCGACTTTTTCCCCGACGGAGGACGTTACCGGGTTCGGGACTCGAAACGGGCGCCAGACACTCGCAAGTGTCACACGAACAATTTCGAATATAACGCGAGACGCTAATTATTCTGCCGAACCTACGAGAACCGCGCGAGGGCCTGAATAGCGACAGTCCGGGCCAGGGTACTACGCGGAGGGAATGCGGGACGTTTCCCGCGGCGGAAAGGTTTCTCACGAAAGAAAGATAGACGAGAATGGGCTTCGACTTTACATTTATTAATCTTGCCGATTACAGAAGGCTGCCGAGACGACCCGGCAGCGATGGAAACGAAGCCCGCGCGGTATTGTACAATGGTTCGACAGTTGGACGGTCGCTCGCGCTTATTTCTCCCGGTTCTACTTTCCTACGCGTCGAACCCGATCGTGGGCGCGATGTACGGCAGCTACGAGTGGCAATTAGCCGGTCGAGAAGCGACCGGATTCCGATAGAATACGCGGCAGCAAATTCTAAAGACTGTGACCGTCGGAAACAGCCGGAAAAGGCGGTACGGCCTACGTCGCGTCGTCCCACCGTGGGACACCCCCAGATTCGCAAATATCGCCAAAAATCGATATCGGAACGAGTCTCACCTCCTTCGCGAATTCCCTCGAACCGCGATTCCCGGCGAGCGAGATTCCGTCTTTATTTCGACGGGAAGTCCGGCCGATTCGCAAAACGCTTACCGAGCCAACGCGAAAATAATAAATACACGAAAAGCCTAGTCGGCACTTACCAATCGGCAGCGTGATTTTTAAGCTGTGTCGCTCGCTCGGTGGTCTGCAGCGTTACCACGTCCTTCCGGCACCAACAGGTTGTACAAAAACTGACTCTCTTAAGCAATTGTGAAACGTCTAAACCCGACTAGATCTGGCGGCACAGTGCCCCATTTCGCGAAGCCTCGCAAACGCGGAAGCGAGGCGTCCCCCACTTTCCTCATTTTTTCCGCTCCCGCGCGACGCTCGGACCTATTACTCGCACGCGGCAGGGCCGCACCCAGCGGTCCGGGGCCTCCGGCAACGAACTTATTGGCTAACGCTCTTCCGATGACACGCGTCGATTGGCTAACTCCCGCTGAGGAAGACATCGAGCCTATCCCTTCACGGATCCGTTCAATTTTTCGGGGCGAGGCGACGACGAGGTCGAGACGAAGGCCTTCTCTGATCCGTAATTCCTCGGCGGCGCCTCCGGGTTGGCAAACCCGGGCTCGGTGTCGTCCTCGATGTATCCTTTTTTTTTTTTTTATCGTGAGGAAATGTTTTATACATACCCCGACTCCCTGGGGGAAGCCGGGGTTATGTGGGACTCTCCCCGGAGGGCGGAGCCCCCGGAGACTACCCACTAAAACCTCACGCCCACCTAAGCTACACGGGAGGTACCTGGATCACGCGAGTACTCAACAGGACACCTCCCAGCTATCATCATACCCCGGGGGAGGGGTTAACCTCCCCCACTGCCTACGCTATAAGACCCCGGGCGGAGGGACCCGCCCGGTGTCCCCATCCCTGGAGCCTTCGGATTGGGCTTCCCGAGCCCCAGCTCGGTCCACCCACAGCTCCCGGAGTCTTCGTGCCCCGCTCGGAGCCGGTATCCCGAAGGAACCAGCCCCGGCCGAGGCAAGAAGACGCCGCCACCGGAAGGAAGGGCCGTCGGAGGCGCGATCCGGCACGCCCCGACCCTTCCTCACCCAAATCCCCCCACGAATCCCCCTCCCCTAAGGGAGGGACGGACCGACACCCCCCCCAAACCATAAACAAACATAGTTTATTGATTATATTGATTCCCCGTGGGTCCGGTCACGGTCGGTCCAACGCGGGAGTCCGCCTCTCGGCCGGCCTATTATAACAAAAAGAAATGAGCGTGGACACCCGGTAATGAACGGTGCGTTAACCTAATACTTGAACAAATTTATCTATCTTAACTATTAACCATCCTAGGTGATTAACCGGAGACTTAATCTAAATACTTAATCAAATGCGCGGAGCGACGGGGCTCCGACTCGGCGGGCAAGACTGGGTCTTACGTCGGTGTCTGGAAAATTGTGGTGGAGCGTCGTCCACCGGTGGACGACGGCAGAAAGCGAATCGGTACGCGGTTCGGTCGCGGATCACGAATTTCGGTAACGCGCAAGGACGGTGGCACGCGGAGCGCGGGACAAGCGGGGCTCGCCTTGTATCGGTACGAGAGAGAGCCTGGCGCGGCGGTCGGCTCTCTCCGTCGCGGACCCGACTACCAACGATTCCTTCTAACGCGGTCTGTTCGGCGAGGTGTTCGGAAACCGCCGCGGCTCAGCAGGTGGTAGTGAATTGGCGACGTTCCCTGCGTTGGCTGAGCTCGCGGGGCGCGGTGGAGTTCGTCTCCGGATCGGTGGGACGCCCCGTTCGCTGTCACCGATCAACCGCGGCACGAGGTCGCACGTACAGACGTAAACCTAATACGTACGGCTCGGTGCCGGCGTGGTTACTCGTCCTCGGTAGTCTACCGCGGGGAGAGCTCCACACGCTGCTGCGGCCGGTCGACGACTAAACTCGCGGAGCGCGAACCGAGATCGCGGAACAGGAATGCTGGATTCGGGAGCGGGTCTGAGGAGTGGGGAGTACAGGCTGCCGATCGACCGCCTCCCAGAGCTTACTCGCGGTCTCGGTTTCGGCGCACGGGACGTATACCCGCATACGCCTTGGCCGATCCCGGCGCTTCTTCGCGATCTTTATAGCCCGAGCGCGGACCTCGTGTGCTCATTCGCGAATCTTCGGCACTCGTCGATTGGTTCGTGCTCGGGCCGGATTCGCGTATTGGCGCGCGGCTGGTCCTCGTCGCCGATTGGCGCAGGCCTGGTCGAAAACTATGTGTTCGCAACGAGACGTATGTGTCTCGTTGCAAGGTATTCCATTAGTACATGGTGTGATGTTTCAATTGAGCCATTGCTTTGTGGGCGATAAGCTGTAGTCTTGTAATGTTTAATTCTAAATTTTCTTGCCACTTGTTTCATTAAGTTTGAGGTGAAATTAGTTCCTAGATCCGTTAAAATTGCTTTTAGGGGCTCCAAATCGACAAATGAGATTTTTAATGAAGGCATCCGCGATATCTGCAGTTGTGGTTAGTTCCAAAGCCTCTGCTACAGAGTATTTAGTCAATAAGTCTTACATAGTTAGAATATATTTATTTCTCTTTCTTGTTTCTGGTAGAGGTCCTACGATGTCCAGGCTGACATTGTCGAAAGCTTTTCCTTGAGTGTCTATTAGCACCATTGGTTGTTTTGTTTTAAGTCTTGTCGGCTTTCTTAACCGACATTCGCTACATGTGCGGATGTGAAATTTTGAATGTCTTTCTTCATTCCTTCCCAATAGTACAACTGTCGAATTACGGTAGTAAGTCTTCGTTACGCCCTTATGTCCACCGGCGGCAGACATATGCTTTTCTTCGATTAAGTTTAATCTATTACCTTCAGGTGGTATAGTTATTCGGCCTGTGCATATGATTATCTTTATCGGTTTATTCTGGAATGCTTCCTTTAATTTGTTTACGATGTATTTCCAAGGTACGTCTTCTATGTTATTAGACTTCCTTATGCTGAATGAATTCAAGTTCATTTCTTCAACTACATCTAGTAATGGGTGATGCAGTTGACAATGTTTTCAGGTTCGATAGGAATGTGTTTCTCCTGTTTAACAGGTTAGGCTATTGTGTAGAATTTGTCCCATGGTTGTAATCTAGTGTTGATGTGATGATAGTGTTCAATAGATTGGCTTCTTTTATTGGGTTGTTCGGAAAGTAATTTCGTTTTGTTTTATGAAAATGATTGACGATTTTTTTATAGCGAATAAATATTTTATTGAATTATATATTGTCCATTCTGGTCCAATACCTTTTGCCATCTTTCTGGCAGTAGCATGATTCCACGCTCATAAAATGTTTGGTTTTTGCTGGCAAAAAACTGATCTAGGTGATTTTCGTCCTCCTCATTTGAAGTAAAGGTTTTACCGTCTAAAAAATTTTGTAGAGACCGGAACAAGTAATAATCAGAAGGTGCCAGATCTGGAGAATATGGTTGGTGTGGCAGTATATCCTATCCAAGCTGTAGAAGCTTTTGGCAAGTTAACAAACTTGTATGAGATCTCGCATTATCTTGGTGAAACACTACACCTTTTCTATTCATCAATTCTGGTCTTTTCTGTTTAAGTGAATCATTCAATTTGTCCAGCTGGTAAACAGTACACTACAGAATTGATCGTTGTGTTGACCGGTAGAATCTAAAAAAAAAAAAAACGATTCCTTTAAAATCCCACCAAACAGATAGCATCACCTTTTTTTTTATGAATATCGGCTTTCGAAGTGCTTTGAGCCGGTTCGTCTTTTTTACTCCATGATCTCTTGCGTGTAAAATTGTTGTAGACAACCCATTTCTCGTCCCCAGTGATGATGTGCTACAAAAATGGATCATTTTCTTGACGTTTGAGAAGCAAATCACAGACGTCAATGCGATGACACAAATTTCTTTCCGTTGTAACGGGAACGAAGGGTTGTGCTGCCCTGTCCTGGATGCTCGAGCACGCCAGGGTCTTTGGAGAGGGCAGCGGGATCGAAATAATTCGACAATGCTGGTTGGTCCGGCGTGGATCGGTGCGGTGTCCCGGCGAGAGATTCCCGCTGGAACCGGCGGCTACGGATAATCGTTAGTGGACGTCGGCTAATTAAGCAATTACAATTGATACTAAACCTAAACTTAAGACTAATCGCAGGAAAGCTATGGTACAGACGCGGATCGAGTCTTGGTTCGCGAAACGGCGGAAACGCAGAGCGATCCTAAATCGCGTACGGTACAGGCGCAAGCGGTTCTGGACCACGAGACGGCGGAAAGCGCGGAGCGCTTCTAAATCCCGTACGGTACAGGCGCGAGCGATTCTGGACCGCGTGACGGCGGGAAACACGGAGCGACTGTGAATCGCGTACGGTACAGGCGCGATCGGTTCTCAATCGTGCGACGGTGGAGAGAATCGGGATACCCTGGGCTGCGGTTGGAAGCAGGAAACACCGCGGCTCAGCTATTTTATAGTGAATCGTTGTTTCCCTCGTTAGTGCTGAGCTCGCGGGTTCGCGATTTGCCTCGTAGCCCGACCGGCGGGACGCCCGGCTCGCCGCCCTCGGCCCGACCGCGGTGTGGGTTTGCTTGCACACGGACGTAACCCGTAGTACTCGTTCCATCAACACCAGCGTGCTCATGCACACGCACGGACGTAACCCGTAGGGTGCGCGCTTACACGCGGCTGCGAGTGGCCTGGAACTCGGAGAAGTGCCTCCGAGAGCTGCACCAAGCCAACTCCGGTGCTGGCTTTTTTTCTTATAATTAAAGGAGTGTAGGGTAGGAGGGGGAGTTCCTGGAGCTGGCGAGCCGAAGGCTCGCCAGCGGAGATTTCTCCACCCTGTGTGAGCTGCGCGTGAGAGCCTGGGCTCTCTTATCAGCTGATTGCGTAAGAGTGGTGTTACCTATAGAGGGATTATAGTCCCGGGAAATTAGCAAAAACCCGGGAATTAATAGGAAAGAGATATGAGTAGGTGTGAGAGATGGAATGAGGATGCAATTAGGCCTGAGAATTCAAGCTAAATGTTGTTAGACCCCCATTTCCGTAGGGCTTGGTGACAAGTCCGCGGCGAGGGGGAGGAGAAAACACGAAAGACGTGAAGCTTGAATTTCACAAAGCGAATTCCGCGAAGCGGAGGTGTACATAGAGTGTAGAAGATAAAGCTAGAAGGAGGGAGGAAAGGGCATTTTGGCCCGGTATGGTAGTATGTCTGGGGTATATTCCCCGGTTATGCGGATCAGAGTTATGCTCTTTAACTGAATAGTTAGAGATAATTTTTTCTATGTAATTACCCAGTAATGGTACGCTTGCGAGGATATGAAGTTCCTTGGTAGGGAACCGGCGATCCTTGTTGAGGATTAGATTCACGATTTTGGATTGCACTCTTTGCGCTTTTATCCTGGTGGAAGTAGATAGGATTTGCCACCAAATGATCGATCCGTATGTGAGGGCAGGCCTGAGACACATTAAATAAGTTAGAATGCGAAGTTTAAGTGGAAAATGAGATGCAGGAGAAATGAATGTTTTAAGTACTTGAAGAACTCGAAGAGTCTTAGTGGAACGGTCAGTAAGAGCCGGTATCCAACTGAGTCTATAGTCTAACATGACTCCGAGGTATTTGACCTGATTCATCCAGGCCACGGGTTCCCGGTCGATCAGAAACTGGTTAATATTTTTAAAATTATCTAATTTAGGTTTACGTGACCTGGTGAAGAGAATAGCTTCTGATTTTGATGGATTAGGCAGTAGTTTTCAGTTTTTGAAGTAGTCAATAACGACGTGTAGATATTTTTGAACTCGGCGAAAGAGAGCCAAGCGGCTGTTTCTTGCAGATGAGGAGTAGATTGCAGTATCATCAGCATATAAGGCTACTTCGCCTTAGAGAATGAATAATAATGGGCCGAGTACCGAACCCTGGGGTACACCAGTTTGACAATTATAAGTAATGGACTTATGCGAGTTGAACCATACATAACATATGCGTTCAAGCAGGTAGGAATTTAGTAGTCTTAAGATTGAGTGGGTACCTGACTGTATCAAAAGCTTTAGATAAGTCTAAGAGAACCATGGCAGTGTCTCGGCGTACGTTAAGTCCGTGAGTAATGTGTTGGGTTATTCTGCCAACCTGGTGTATGGTGGAATGTCTCTGCCGAAAGCCAAATTTCTGATTAATGAGTAAGTTTTTTGCAGTATTTTTTGTATTGGCAGAATACTAATTGGACGGTAGCTGGCTGGATCGGCAGAGGGTTTTCCTGGTTTATGAATTGGTACAACTTTGGCGACCTTCCATGCGACTGGGAAGTAGCAGAATTTGAAAGAGAACTTGTACAGATAGTAGAGTTGACAGAAAATTTTATGTGATGCGTTGGCCAGCATTGGTACAGTGATTTTATCGGGTCCAGGAGCTTTGCTGGATTTCATGTTGCGGACGAGGTCGAAGATTTCTGTCGTCTCGAGTAGACCATTCAAAGTCATCGTAGAAGGCATTGACTATCGTTTCGTACCTGGATGAAATTCGAGACGCTTCAAGATGGACTCTTGCAAAGGAGTTTGCTAGGGCATCAGATTTCTCATGATCACTATAGATTTTGTTTCCATTGACTTCTAGAACTGGAGTAAAGGAGGAGCGCTTTTTTGCTAAAGAATGGTAAGTGGCCCAGGCTTGCTGTCTGATCGCAGATATTCAGGATCGAATCTGTCTGGTATATTCTTTGGCTTGATAGCAAAAGTACAGATCATTAGAGATCTGGTATAACTTGCGCATCCTTCTCCTAGTTTTTATAAGAGAGGTCAAATAATCATCATTTGCCACTGCTTTTCTCCGAGTGGCACTCGGGGAGTTGGCAAGAGTTGAGTCCCTCATCGTAGTGTCCCGAAGGGATCTAAGCAGGAATGCATTTAATGTTTCGATACATTGGTCAATGTCAGCTGTTGTATTGAATCTTGAGACAGTGTTCCAGGCAAGGGTACACTCCCTGTACTTGTCCCAGTCGGTGGACATATAGAATAGAGATCCGGAAGAGGGATCAGTAGAAGAGGTGTAACGGTTGCGTTTTCCTTACGCGAGCGGTTAATCGCGAGAGGAAGGAATTCTGTCCTCTCCTGGATTTGCTCAGCGGCCAGGGTCGGCGGAGAGGACAGCGGGTGAAATAAACGTAGGCGGTTTTAGCAAAAGATGTGTTTTATTGTCGGCGGCCTCTTGCCCCGGTTAGTGACGACGGTTCCCGGCTGGCGGGCTCCGGTACGACGGCTGGCTGTAAGCAGCACGAGAAACGACAAGTTAACCTAATCTTACTTTAATCTAACCTAATATATACGTGGTAAAATTACGACGAAACGCGGAGCGAGCGGAGTTCGCTAATATGACGGTAACGCGAAGCGAGCAGGATTCGCTTGTACGGCGGTAACGCGGAGCGATCGGGACTCGCTATTTTACGGCGGAGACGCGGAGCGATCAGGATTCGCTGGTACGGCGGAACGCGGAGCGATCAGGATTCGCTGGTACGGCGGGAACGCGGAGCGATCAGGACTCGCTGGTACGGCGGGAACGCGGAGCGATCAGGATTCGCTGTTACGGCGGAACGCGGAGCGATCAGGATTCGCTGGTACGGCGGGAACGCGGAGCGATCAGGATTCGCTATTTTTACGGTGTTTCCGATCCGGTGGATTTCCGGGATTCCGGGTCTACGGCTGGTCGGTGGGAACCACCGCGGCTCGGCGAGATGATAGTGAATTGACGTTTCCTCGCTGATGGCCGAGCGCACGGTGGCCGCGAATTTACTCCGACTCCGGACCGACGGGACGCCCCACTCGTCGTCCCCGAATCGGATCGCGGTGGGGGTCGCTCGCACCCAGGCGGGCCCAGAGAACGAGCTTCCCGTCACCAACGTCGTGGCTCGTGCAAGACGAGCTCCGAACGCGGCTGCGATCCGATGAGGACTGCCACGAATGTGACGCGACGCCTGGTCGCGGACCGGTGAGCGAATTTCGCAGGATCGGCGGAAAGGAATCGGGGAGGGGGGAGAGAGCTGGAGCGCGCGACGAGTAGTAGCGCCCGGAGACACTGCTCTCGTCCGTCTGCTCACTCGAGACCTCCTCGCGGTACTGGTGTCGCTCGCACACGGAAGAAGCCGTAGTACGGGTCCCACCAAGCACCAGCGTGTTCGCACACACACACGGAAGAAGCCGTAGTATGCGTGTTCACACGCGGCTGCGAGTGGCCAAGAGCTTGGGATGATCCCCGTTGAGCAGCTCCAAGCCAACTCCCAACTAAACGCGCTCTGCTCCGGTATTTATGCAGAAAGCGCGGATCACGGAGAGCGCGCCGTCTCGCGAAATGTTCGCGAAGCGGCGGCGTGCTCCGATTGGTTCGCGCTCGGGACGGTTGCGGATTGGCTCGCACTAAGGTCCGCTGTGCGAGCTCGCGACGGAACGCGGATTTCGCCGTTTCGTCGCAACTTCTATATAATTTAATTGATACAATCCGAGCGGTTAGATTGTATCGTGTGGGAACGTTCAATTATTATATTAGGATTTTAGGCAATAATTAAGGGTACGCGAGTTAACAAACAAGACAATTTATTCTGAATTGAAATTGCTACAAGTGTTGTTGTTTGTGTCGCGAATGAATATAATAAATGTACAATTAGAGGAATTGTTTACCTATGTTGCACGGTGTTGACGCACTGGCAATGCGGGGTTAGATAGCGATTGTTGAATGCCAAATAGAATATATACCGAACTGACGGAATCTATAAGGTTACGAATTGATTCGAAAGGGACTTTAACCCGATCTCACTAGACTTGACACGACGTGACTGCACGAGTACTGAACCGCGTCTGAATCTTGACTGAACCGCTTCTCGACTAACCGAAGAGGATGAAAACGAATGGGTTTATATACCTTGAAAATGAAAGGGGTACTCTGTTTAAGATTTGATATCGCGTAGGGACACAGTCACATTTTTTGTCACTTCTAATGAAAAGCAGGGCTCAGTTAGATTTTCGTTGAAAGGGGTTAATGAAGGTTATCCGGGCTATTTCCTATCAGAATATTGATTAACGGATGCCAGAAGGGAGTGTTTAGAGATTTTGGTATAAAGAAGGCATACAGTATCTTTCGTTAATAAAAGGGGCCTGTTGGGACGCTTTTCGTTCTCAGAAAAGAGATTAGAAATTCTAATCGAAATAAACGTGGAGAACGTCTCCATACGTAACAACATATTAAAAACTTTAGACATAACAGAAAGAAGTAATCAATATAACTAATAATAATAATACTAATAATATAATAATAATAATACTAATAATATAACTAATAATCAAATACTAATAATAATAATGAATAATTAATAAGATAAATGAAGAAATTCACATGCTACAAAGTATGAACGGCATTTATATATAAATGCTTTATGTGTAATTTCATTCAGAGTACATGATAAAATTTCATCTGTGAAATTATCAAATTTAAATATTCCTATTATTTTCGATTTGATAGGGTATTTGTAAAAAGTTTTCAATTTTGTGGATAATCTACCAACTATTTTATTTGTTGATATGTCTAGGATCTGTAGGACATAATCATTCCGTACAAAAACGTAAGAGTCTCGAAGTCCGTAAGCTTTTATATTAAAATAAGGGAACTGTATTTTCTTTTTATCATATTCTACACATATTTTTTTACTAGTTTCTTTAATTGTAGGTGCTCCATTTTCCGACAACCTTTTTATTATCTGTGCTAGTGGTTTATTCCACCTGCATAACATGCTTCTTAGCTCCCCTAAGTAATTTTCAAAAGGAAAACAACTTAGTTCCTCTAAAGAATATTTTAAATTTTGGACATCGTCTGTAATGTGCACTAAATTGGGAACATTATATACTGTTTGGCGTCGACCGAAGGTCGGAGTCGCCGGGGGGCCGGGACCACTCAGAAATGAACGCGCGAGGAGGCAAGGAGAGACGGGAGAATCAAACTTTTCCCTTTTCGAAAAAGAAATTGCACTTTATTCGGTGGGTTCTGGTCGTACGACGCACGAGGTGCGAGGCACTCGCGAGCGCGAGACAGAACGCGCGGACGAGAGTCGCGAGCCGGCGAACGGACGGAGATCTTGCGCGTGCAAACTTCTGCCGTCGGATCGCGAAGAGGAAATCTTGAGCGGCACGAAACGCGTGCCGCCGCGGGACGGAAATCTTCTACGCGGACGCCGGAAATCCTGACGCGAAGCAGAGTATTATATATATATTGCTACCGAATGATGCGAAATCGCGAGAGTCTCAGAGCGCGAGAGATGAGAATCTCTACTTATCGAGACGAGAGCGGACAGACGAGCAAACGTGCTAGAGCGATACCTTGCGATTGAATGAGCGTTCAGAACGTTAAGAGAGTGAGAAGGCATACGCAGGTGCCTTAAATAACAAAGACCGTCGAATGTGGAGCACCGTGATTGGAGCTCGCACATCGGACGATCCTTGTTTGTCTCAATTTGAAGGATTCAAGCTGTGAAATTCGGCCAATGAGAATTGAAACGGTTGCTACGCGGTGTCGAGCAACGGCGACACGCGCTCTTGCCGCGTGTTGACATACGCGACAAAAACCGTATGAAATAGCGGTCGCCAGTTCGACAATAGGCACCGAATTCCACAGCTTGAATCCTGAACATAGGCACCGAATTCCACAGCTTGAATCCTGAACATATACACTAAATTCTCTGCCATACAAAATAGAAGAATCATTGACAAATTGAATTAGCATTTCTCGAGCTTTGTTTAGCCACTTTACATCTACACGTAATTTATTGAGTACTAGAATTCTCATAGCTGCATGTAGTAATAAGAAGTGGTTATAGAAGATATTTGGAAGAATTTTCTTTAAAAGAATGGGTCCTAGATACAAGAGAAATAAACGAAACTCCGTAGCTTTATATCTAGTGTAACGTAAAGGATTGCGGTGGTTGCGGAATGACAGGAGTCGGAATATCTGGAGACATAGGATATATTTTCCAAAAAAATGTTAGTACAAAGGATGAGGTGATAGGTTTTGTTATAAAATAGATTCTTTCAAAAGAGTGAGAGACAAAGCTAGCAACGATTAATTTAGGAGAAGATTTTATATAATCCGCGATACCACCATCGGGCGTCCGGTTTATTTCAACCGTACTCTCCCTCTGGGAATACGACGACGACGCGGTTTCGCCTGTTTTCTCATGTCCGATCGGCGGCCGGCCTTTGTCCGATTCGTCGCAGACGGTCCGCGTATTTCCGGCCGTGTGGCAATCGAGGATGCCACAGCTGCGCGAAGCATGCTCTTTCGTCCTAAAACATATTGCGCAAGGAGCCCTTTTCCGATTTTTGTCCGTCCTTCGACTAATCACGAAGAATGCTAATCCTTGAGTTGCCGCACGCGAGGCGCTTGAGGGTTCGAGCTGATGGCATTGGAAAAGTGGCCATAAGTGTACGACCCTCACTCCGTGTACCGTCCGCGAGGTACTTGAGGGTCCCGGATTCGGACACAGCGGGCCTTATGGCCCACTACACGCGGCGGCCAAGGGGTCGTAAATCCTCTTCCGCACGACGCGAGGTACGCTCGGGTTGCGCTACAACCCCAAGAACCGTCAAACGGACGAAAACCAGAGACAGTAAACGCACGTTTTCCAGCCCCTTGGTCTTCGTCACCGGACCTCGGCCAAGGGGCAATAAATTAGCTGCTAGCCACTTGGCTAGCACGGCGTACGGAGGCCACTCGGGCCAGCCACAACAATACCCAGCCACTTGGCTGAAAATACATGCTGCTCCGAGGTACCAATAAACGCGCTTTTTGGGGAATTTCCCGAACATCGGCCTAAGGTAGGGGTTTCTTCCACCACCAAAGAGGGAGGTTCCAGAAGATCCTCTCTCCCTTAGGCTGATAAACAAATCAGGAGAGTTTTACTACCCATCATGGGCCCATGCCCAGAATTCTCACCACCCACACGAGGTGACGAACGAACTGACCTCGGAGCAGCAAAGCAGAATCAATCCAACTGGCAACCAGTCAACTAAAAAACTCCGACTAAACGTAGACGTGCACATACAAAGGCCTCGCTTTGTTAAATCCGAAATCGCGCTAAGTTCATACCGCGCTAAGTTTACACCGCTCCAGCTCACTGTTCCGTGAATTAAAGACTCATCTAATGTTAGTTCGGCAGATGAGATTCAATAAGTTGTAAATAGTGTGAATAAATAGTCTATTGCGCAAAGAAAAAGACTGCAACATTCATTTACAACCACAAAATTATCCAGCCTTCATGGCCGTCCTCTCCGAAAACGTACAGAGGAAGCAGGCGTCCCTACTCTCAGGCGGCCAGGAAGCTACCCTGTTCTTTCCTCTCGGCGGGCGGCCGGCCTTCATGGCCGTCCTCTCCCATGTATCCAGAGAGGCGTCCAGGTGCAACTCCTGTCCTCTCCTGGGCTGCTGGGCGTCCGATAGCATTGCTTCGTACTCTCCCGTCCTGTAGGCGGCCGTGGTATTACCTCGTCCTCTCCTACAGGTGCAGCAAGAGTGCTTGCTCCGCGGTAATCTACCGATATTTATATGGACTCGTTGCTATCTTTATCAATAACGCGTTACTAGGGGTCTAGAAGGTTCCAGACCCCGCGGTTCCCCTTGAACCGCCGGCCACGCTGCCTCGGCGCAATTCTTCTGTTACACCGGGGGGGGGGGGGTTGACGAGTGGTCTCGACGCTTTATTGTTCCTCGTCGCGTTACACTAGGCAATTCTGATATGGATCGTGATTTACGGTTAAATTCACAAGGTAAGTATTTTGCTGCAGAAATCATTCGTTTTGATAATTTATTCCTTTGCTGTAATCTGAACTCTACTTTACACCAATGATGAAGTAATTTCTTCATTACTTCCAAACAGCATAAATGCATATAATCTAAAGCAAAATCTTCTATTATACTTAATGTGCTTATATTTAATAAGGGTGTCCTTTCATTGTTTTTATGGTGCTTGATGTCGCGAAAATTTTTAAAACCTTCATGTGTCCGAGCACTGGCATTATGGTTTTCGTAAATAATTCGTTTTTTATAGTATGTACCCTCGTCTGTGCATCTTTCGCAACTATTGCGACCTGTATGCCCTTTAATATTTTTTAAAAATGCTCTCGCAGGTACATCACATGTAAAGCATATAACGCAAACTTTAAAATTAATATTATTATAAAATAATCCATGCTTTAAAATATCATTTAATTCATTTGTAAAATCATTTAAATAATCAGCTAAGGAATTTGGTTTTGCATCACCATAATATAAGGCTATCGGAAAAGGAGACACGATATAATTGTTTAATACCAGTTTGCATAAAATGGGACAAAACTGTTTGTTCGAATTTTTTGAAACTGGAACACCATCAATATTGAAAATTAAACGAATTGTTAAAGTTTCTTTGATTTCACGAAATATACCTATTTCAGTTTGCAACAAGTTTAATGGATTTTATTTTATACCAAAATATGTAAATTGCGCTAAATTTTCCTTTTTGCTTAAAACGGACACAATATTTGATGATCGTTTAGTTTTCAACAGAGTGCGGGAATCGCATGGAATTTTGTATTCTGAAAAAATGTCCTTTAAACCCTTTAATAAATTACTTAATTGAGTTTGATTAATTTTATTTCCTAGAGACCATTTTTTTGAAAAAGTAATTAATTTCAAATTTCTAATAGTAACTGCAAACTAAATATGGTGTATGAAAATCTATTCTTGAAGCTTTAATATTGCAACTCTTCAGATAATTAAAAAAAAATTTTTTTTTTAATATAAAAAAATATATATATACTTATTTATTACATAACATATAAATGTACATACCTTTTCTGCGAACGATGAAATGCAGGTCTCGAGCACACGTACTCGGGGCACGAATAACAACAATTATTTAAAAACTTATTTAAAAACTTGATCGCGTACGTACAAGTCGATAGAGATAGTCGAGACACAAGAGATAGCCGAGATATTCAAGGTGTGTTCTATATGAGAGAATTTTGTCTTCTGATTTTCGGTGTCGTGTCGTGTATAATGTTAACTTTGATATTTTCCTATTGGCTGTCTTAAAACTGTATGGGGTGACTAAAAGTTTCCTAATTGGTGAGTGGGTGGTGCAGTTTGGTCGTCAGAATAGGGATGCGCTTTGATGAAATTGTGTTTAGATTATATAATGAATTGGGTGCGAAAGATATGGGGAAAATAGTCTGGAAAACTAAATGTTTGTATATTGCCCTGTCAATGGGCTCGCTCACGGAGGTTTCGAAGTGGTGTCCGCTGACACCCAATAATTTTGGGACCGTCGCGTCGCATCGAGTGCCTCGGCTATCGCAACTGACCGTTCAATCTGATTGCTAGTTTGCTAACGAATGAATGCGTTTCTCGCTGCAACATGGCCAGGGCCTTTCCCAAATACATTGACCGAAGTTAAATGTTTATCCCGAATAGGTACCAGTCTGTTACTACGAACTTTTTAACCTTGCATACAGTTCAATAACATTGCGTAAGACGTAAGAGCTACACGATTATTTTTCATGCAATAACTTCGTCGCATTAACGTTATTATAATATAAATATATGTCGATTAAGTGACAAACACGAATTCAAAGTAAATTAAAAGTAAACATTTAACTTCGCATCATATTCGGGAACAAATATTTTTCCATGATAAACATAAAATATTTCCTGCATAGATAAAAAAAATATTCTATTCCTAATATTACATAAAGATTCATTTTATAATGAGAAAAAATATTTTGTTCGTAATATTAAACAAATATTATTTGTATATTAGGAAAAAATATTCTATTTCTAATATTTAATAAAGATTTGTTTTATAATGAGAAAAAAATATTTTTTTCCTGATATTAAATAAATATTATTTGTATATTAGGAAAAAATACTCTACTTCTAATATGAAATAAAGATTTATTTAATATTTAGAAAAAAATATTTTTCTCGTAACATGAAATACATATTTCCTGAATATTTAAAAAGAAATATTTTTTACTTAATATAAAATAAATATTGTATGTATATTCGAATATTAAAAAAAGATTGAATCTCTTTTTAATATTATATGAATGTGTATACAATATTTTGTGCTACTAGGGTATGTGTTTAATTTTGAATAGTTCAGATGCGCGAATGATTCTAACGCTGCTGTTGTCACGTAATTAATCGCGAAAACTTTACAAAAAAAAAAAAAAGGAGATGTTGAGCCGCAGCCCAACACTAACTTTTATTCACAGTACAATTTACAATTTACGATACTTATGCTTACGCGCGTCCTCGCCTCCAAATCAAGACTAAAGGAGTTCACTTTCGGGCGAGCCTTATATACTAAATGCGTTATCTTAAGCTTATCGATACTAGGAAGGGACCTGTACCGAGAACAAAGGGTTAATCATATGCTAATTATAAAGGTGACGTTATAATGTAAGTCGTCACATTCCCTCCAATTTCGAGTGAAATTGGTCCTCCAATTTCTTATTTTTGTTTAAGTATTGATCGATGGAATTTTACCTTTTGTGGTTCTAATATTAACTTGGGTTCTTCGGTCGCATTGTATACTACTGTGTCTTCTGAGGTATCGCTGAATCTGGATGATCTGGGTGTTCCTGTGTAGATATTCATCAAGGGTGCTGTAACTGGTGGCGTTGAGGTGTTGCTTTCTACTCGATTCTCGATGTGTGTGGTTTTGGTTTTACAACTTAATATGTGTATACATAGTTTAGTTGGTAAACATGATTTTATAGAATTCAAAATTCCCAATTTGTCTAATCCCCATGTAGTTAGTGCGGCTAAAGCGATATATCCTGCTGTTTGTATTATTGATATTCCCCATGATTTTACGTTTTGTATTCGGTGGTCAAATTGCAATTGATTCGTTTCTTTTTCTATTTGGTCTAGAGTGTTTCTGTATCCGTTAATATTACTTAGCATTTTCGGTGTGTTTTCTAATTTAGTTAATATTATATCGTAATTGCTAGCGTTTGGTGTGCTAATTTCTTTTCGTCGGACTTCGTATGATACCTTAAATTTTGTTTCTCCTATACGCATATGATTTAATCCGTACAATAATTCGCATGATTGTTTTGTTTTTGTCAGACTCGGTTTCGTTAGCGTAATAAGTTTGTGTTGTGTTCCGCAGATTATATTAATATCTATAGATCTCTCTGGTATCGCTATAAATTGATTTGAACTTTTGAGCGGGATAAATGTGATTTCGTTGTGACGTGGCAAAATTGTCCACGTCCCTCAGATCCTAGATCGAAAGACCGGGCCGCCCTTTGGCAGCACCACCGCGATAACGGTGGTCGTGATTAGCCTCCCTGGGAGCGTCCGAGATCCCAGATTGGATATTGACGCGGTTTGAATGCCGCGCCACTTGGCGCGACACGAAGTTGCAGGACCGTGGCCGGGTCCCAGGGGGACCCGGATCATTTTCCCAGCTCCCAGGAACGCGGAAAATCCGGAGGGAAAATGTTCGGGGGACGGCTACGGAGGACGCCCGGCAGAAAGCCAACGAGAAGGACACCGAGCCCGGGCCTACCAACCCGGAGGTGCCGCCGAAGAATTACGGGTCTGAGGCGTACATCTTCTCGACCTCGTCGCAGCCTCGTCCCGAAAAGCTACACGCACCCGTCGAGGGAATGGCACGCTGTCTGTCCCCAAGGGAAGCGGCCAATCAACGCGCGTCACCAAGGAAGCGTTAGCCGATAGATCCGTAGCCGAGGGCCCCGCACCGCCGGACGCGGCCCTGACGCGCGAAAGCTAGCGATAGGTTCGAGCGTCGCCCGGGAGCAGGGAAGAGTAGGATAGTGGGGGACACCTCGCTTCCGCGTTAGCGAGTCTTCGCGAAGTAGGGCACTGTGCTGCCGAAACGAGTCCGGGTTAGTCACTTTACCAGTGCGTCAATTATAAAGTACTTACGAACATCGTCACCGCTGCCGAGGGTAGGCATTGAAAGAGCTGCCGAATTCCGGAGAGTACAAGCCGCTAGGAAGCCCAGAGCTGTCGTCCAGAGAGAGAGAGAAGCGACTAGGAAGCCACGTGCCGCGTGGTAAGTGCCGACCAGGTTTTTTCCGCACCATTACGATTTTCGCGTTGGCTCGGTAGCGTTTTTCCGAATCGGCCGGACTTCGAGTCGAATTTAAGACGTAACCTCGCTCGCCGTGAATCGCGATCAGAATAGAATCGAGAAGGGGGTGAGGCCGTCGGTCGGTGAACGGACGGGGGGCCCGTATCGTTACCGATTTTTGGCGAATCCAATCTGGGGACGTCCCACGGTGAGACGACGCGACGAAAACCGTATCGCTGTTTCCGGCTAATTCCGACGGCCACAGTCATTTCGAATTTGCTGCCGCGTATACCATCGGAACCCGGTCGCTTCTCGACCGGCTAATTGCCACTCGTAGCTGCCGTACATCGCGCCCACGATCGGGTTCGACGCGTAGGAAAGTAGAATCGGGAGAAATAAGCGCGGGCGACCGTCCAACCGTCGAACCATTGTACAATATCGCGCGGGCTTCGTTTCCATCGCTGCCGGGTCGCCCCGGCAGCTTTCTGTAATCAGCAAGATTAATAAATGTAAAGTCGAAGCCCATGCTCGTCTATCTTTCTTTCATGAGAAACCTTTCCGCCGCGGGAAACGCCCCGCATTCCCTCCGCGTAGAATCCTGGCCCAGGCTGCCGCCTCGCGCGGTTCTCGTATGTTTGGCAGAATAATCAGCGTCTCGCGTTATCTTCGAAATTGTTCGTGTGATACTTGCGAGTGTCTGGCGCCCGTTTCGAGTCCCGAACCCGGTAAAGTCTTCCGTCGGGGAAAAAGTCGAACCTACGGGATACCGTTTGTCACCGGGCGAAACACGTTCCGCGCGGCCGAACGTGCCTAACCCGTCGTGGCCCCGGTTTTCGTCCGTCGGACGGGTTGGAAAACGCGGGCCCCGTGACATCGTCTATCTTTAACATTACTATTTGACATGCTTTTCATTCTTCGTTGAAATTTATAAGTTCCGTCGTGCAGTCGTGTTTCGTGTGTCTATCATGTATCGGTTGTGTCTGTCTGCACATGGTTATTCCTGCTTTAGTTTTACAATTGTCGTGTAAATATTCGTTGTCTACGTTAATATAATTCATTCCTGCTATAAAATAGATTTGGTGTTCTACTACTGGTATCATGAATACGTTATTTTTCTTTGTTGGAATTGGACATATGCGGTCTATTTCCCATTCTAATGTTGGTATCAAAGGTACTGAGATTTTGAAAAATAGCTTGTTATTGATAACGAATAATTTTAAATCCGCGAGGTCTGATATTAATTGAAAGTTCTCTTCCTTTGCCTTGATTGCTACGTACAATATTTCGTTCTCTAAAGTGTGTTTGTATGCATTCATAAATTCTTCGCGGTCAATTACTTGTGAACTAATTACACCTTGTTTTGCAAGCGTGATTGTAGTTAATAACTCGTCATATGAAAAGTGTAAGTCTGCTATTGCACTTTCTGCTCTTATAATCCATTTACTCATTTGTTCATCTTTTGAAATCCTCGCGTCCGTTAATTTTGAATCTACTATTAGGTGGTCTATTTGTTTTAGGCTGTTCGAGTCTATTGCTTTTCTTATGAGTGCAGTTTGATTACTTACAATGGTTTTGAGTTTGTTGCTGGCGTCAAATAATTTGTCTATGTTAGCGTTTACTGTGCTTAGATCATCTTCGTCTAAGGTTCCGAATAATGACTTGGATAGTGATCCTACAAAGTTTAGTAATCCTCTCTTGTTGCGTGAATGAGTGATCATACGTAGATGTAAACTAAGTGATTCTAATTTTTTCATTCTTTCATTAATATTTTTCATCTCATCGTTGTATATGCAGTCATTCTTGCAATGCTTGTTTAATATGTTAATAAAAGCGGTTAAATCATCATAATGTTCAAATATTTCAGTTATATCTAATCCTACATAAACGTCTATTACGTTGGTGTATAAGTATGCTTTGTCAAGCTTCTCGTGAAAGATTGAATTCTCTTTTAATTCCACCATCTCTAGTCCGTTTGAGATGCAAAAGTGCCAGGCGGCTGTGATCGCCCTGGAAAGTAAAATTTTAGTCTGTTGCCATGAATCTTTTTAGTAAGCCCGTCCACTAAAATCTCGTAGTATGGCGTTACAACTTTCTTTATGACATATGGTCCTAACCATTCGACGTCTAATTTATTCTCTTTGTGATCGTTGTGTATTAACACATTGTCACCTTCTTTAAAAATTGTCTGGCTTCTAACTATCCTTCTGTCTTGGTCTCTTTTGTGTCTCTGTTTACTCTTTTCTAGCGTCCGTATGGCTCTGCGTAGTCGACTGTCCCATTCTTTCTTTCTAAACTGCACATCGTCCGCGTAGGTACGTTCTGCTTCAGAGGATTCTGCTTCTGCTGCAGAGGATATGGAGGAGGGCAGGTTGGCTTGTTGTCCAAACGTTAATTCAAATGGAGTGAATCCCGTAGATTCGTGTACCATTGTGTTGTATGCTAAGCAGCAAAAATTTAAAATCTCGTCCCATTCTGCATTTCTTTTTTTCTGTGTTGTACGTATCATGTCCTTTATGACAGCGTGTGTTCTTTCGAGTGATCCGTTACTCTGAGGGTGAAAGCTCGTAGTTTTAATATGTTTTATCTTAAACGCCTTTTCGTATTCTTGCATGAGGTGCCCTATAAAGTTGTTCCCTTGGTCTGTCAGTATTTTCTTGGGTGCGGAAAATATGTAAGTATAATGATTTAATAAACCGTTCCATATACTTTCGGTTTGTTGGTTCTTCAGCGGTTCAAGTATCAGGTATTTTGTTAGTTCGTCATGTATTGATAATATGTATTGGTTACCTTGTTTCGTCTTTGGTAGTGGACCTAATAAATCCATTGCAATTTTCTCATTTGGTTTTGACGGTGTGTCTGGTATTACCGCTTCTTCTTTTGGTCTTATTCGTGTAAGTTTATTCTTTTGACATATTTCGCAGTTCTTTATATATTCTTCTGTTCGTTCAAATAATTTCTTCATCTTATATTTACATTTTATTCGTTCGTATGTCTTCTGTATACCGGGGTGTCCTGTCAAATCATGATTTTCTTTTAGTACAGCTTCCGTTTGCTCATCAGTTAATGGTATTATGCTTTTGGGTGCAAAAATAAATTCTTTTACTTGGTCGTTAAAATAGATCATCATTCTGTAGATCATGTCGCGTAGCGAAATTTCGGTTACAATCAATAGTGTGGTGTCGGATGTCGGGCATGGGAACCGTCGAGACGAAAACGACACCCTGTCGAGTGATTTGGGCGCCGTCGAGGACCGATACTCTTCGACTGTTTAGATTAAGATACAGCATTGGACTGTTTAGGTTAAGATACAGCATTGGACTGTTTAGGTTAAGATAGAGCATTAGACTGTTTAGCTTTAAGGAACTGTATGTGTGTGTTTGTGTGTATGTGCGTGTGTGCGTAGAGTGCGAGCTTGACGCGTTTTCTTTTAACGAAGACGATGCAGTCGAGAGAAAAGCGCACGTGAGAGAACTTCGGCCTGCGAGTTGCGGTCAGAGTTAAGAGAACAGAGTATTGCGTTGAGTTTTGACCTGCGAGGTGCGGTCAATTGCGTTGTGTAAGATTGTTTTGTCTCTTTTCTATTTTCAAATATATACAGGGTGGCCCACATAACTCTGAACAGCTCAATATCTCGAAAACTATGCCATCGATTTTAAAGTTCTTAGTCTTAAATTGCATGGAACTGAAGGGCCTTTCTGACTACATAAACGTGAAGTGGCCTCCCTTCCCTTTTAACGGGGGCGGGGAGGTACCTTTATAATTTTAAATGGAACGCCCTATAAAATGTTACATATTTAGATTCTACCGGAAAAAACAAGTCAATTTTGTCTGAAACATTTTTTTGTTAGATACTTCCATGATGAGATATAACAGTTTGAAGTTTTGAGTTGTAGGTACTTGAAGCGCTCGGAAATAGCGTTATGGAATTATACGCGCTTGAGTCCTTTGCTTATTCGTGAAGAAATAAAATGTACTTTAAATGAAATGTTCAAAATGTCCACCACGGGCTTGTAAACATTTATTTACTCGAAACATCAAAGTTGTTCTAACATTTTTTAACATTTCGGGAGTCACTGAAGCGCAAGCGTCACGTATTCTTTGTTTCATATCCTCTTTTGTCGTCGGTGGTTCAAACATAACTTTGTCCTTTACATATCCCCATAAGAAAAAATCTAATGGTGTTAGATCGGGGGATCGAGGAGGCCATTGACGAGGTACCCCACGACCTATCCATTTGTTCCCTTTTTCGTTCAAAAATTGCCTGGTGATGATTGCAAAATGCGGAGGAGCGCCGTCTTGTTGGAACCACATTTCTCTTCTAACGTGCAGTGGCACATCTTCCAAAAGCGCAGGCAAATGATTTTTTAAGAAATCACAATAACTTGCAGATGTTACAGTTTCTTGAAAAAAATAAGGTCCAATCACAAAATCTGTGACGAAAAACGAGACACATACGTCTCGTTGCAACTTTTAATATTTTAAATCTTAAAAAGCAACACTAAACAAAAATATCTGTTTAATTTGAATACGTTTGTCGGAGAATGTAACATTTCATAATCGATATGGTTCCGTGATGATTCACCTTCTCACCGACGAGAATTTCCTTCGTGGTCTTCTGCACCGACGAGATACCGTCGTTGGCCTTCTGTTTCTTACTCCAGCCAAAATCTATCCTAGAGGGCGGTAGAAAACACCGTGTGTGGGGCGGCGGCACGGTGGCGCGCAGGTTGCACGTTGTGCGCCTGCGCCAAGTCATGGGACGGAACGAGTCGTATCCGTTGTCGACTCTTCCTTCTTCTTCTCCGAGTCTTCTTCGAGAGAACCTCGATGCGCACATAGCGTCTCGCTTTCGTAAAGTGTATTCTGCGGCGTACTGCCGCTCGACCGTGCCGGTTCCGGACATAGTAGTCGCGACTCGTCTCGAGTGTCGCGAGCTCTCAGTCGGAAGTTGTTTGAATAAACCTTGTTATTTTTGGTTACTACCCGACGTGTGCCTTACTCGTGAGGAGTGGGCCTCACGTGTATAACCTAGTTCCTCCTTGCCGCGACCACGTGGCGCGTCCATCTTGGACACAGTCCGTCTGGACACTTATTTCGAGCTTTCTCGCCAGAGAACGCGTGGCCTCCGGCCACTGGTGACCCCAATCTCTCGTGTGTTGCGAGATCTACGTTCCCGGTCCCCACATCCGTGGAGGACCGTCAGAACACGTCATTACGTACATCTGTACGCCACCACCATTAAATCCCCACACGTGTTTTTCGAGCGACACATTCTCCCGTAAGGCTGGCAGTCTTTATATGTATCTCGTCGGTGGCCCGGTTCTGTTCCAGGAAAGACGGCCCGGTTCGAAAACATAGTATATATATTAGTGTGTAAATGCAACAAACAGTAAAGGCAATGCTGCACTGAACCATGCTGTAAAAAAAGTTGTAAAAATCTGGGATTAGTTAAAGAATTATTAGAATATGGAGCTGAACATAAGAAATTTTCCCTCCGCGTCTTCCGCAGCGTTGCGAACGTCTGATGCCACCGCATCGGCCGTTTCCTCCGAACCTCCGTGTAGCTCGTCGATCCACGAGCTCGAGGCGAAAATCGCGACCCTTTCCAAGCAGGTAGCCGATCTAGCAAATGCCGTGAGGGGGATCTCCCGCGACGTTCGTCGTCGAACCCCTTCTCGCGGTCGATCAGGCGCGCCGAGCAGATCGCGCGAAAACACCCATTGCCATTTTCACCGAAAATTCGGGAAAGACGCGCGGAAGTGCGCGAAACCGTGCACATGGCAATCGGGAAACTAAGCAGCACTAGCCGCGCGGAGGCGAGCGCGCCGAGTGCTGATTCACACCGCCTCCACGTTCGAGACCGCGATCTGGGCCTTAACTTTCTCATCGACACGGGTGCCGACCTCTCACTTCTTCCCGTCACTGACGCCGCGAAGAAGCGTGCAGCTGAGTTGAAGCTGTACGCGGCTAACGAAACCAAAATCGCGACTTACGGCGAGAAGCGCCTAACTCTTAATTTAGGCCTTCGCCGTGCGTTCACATGGAATTTCTGCGTAGCCGCGGTACCCTACCCGATTATAGGCGCGGATTTTCTAAACCACTATAGCCTACTGGTTGACCTGCGTCACCGCAGGTTGATCGACCCGTTGTCGCGGATCTCCACCGTCTGCACGAGCAGACCGTCGCCGTTACTGGGCGTCAAAACAGTCGACCCCGCATGTCCCTTTGCGGAAATACTCTCCGAATTTCCCGGCGTTATCGGACCCTCGCAGTCACACCGTGACACACCGCGAGACGTACTCCACCACATCGTGACCGAAGGTCCTCCCGTCGCCGAGCGTGCGCGACGTCTCGCCCCGGACAAGCTGTCAGCCGCAAAGGCCGAGTTCCGACGGCTCGTGGCCGAAGGAACGTGTCGTCCGTCCAGCAGTCCGTGGGCCAGCCCAATCCACCTTGTGCCCAAGAAGGATGGGGGTTGGAGAATCTGCGGCGATTACCGCCGTCTAAACTCCGTGACCGTTCCTGATAGATATCCGGTGCCTCACCTGCATGATTACTCGATTAACCTTTACGGGAAAACGATCTTCTCTAAGCTCGATCTGCAACGAGCATACCAGCAGATTCCCGTCGCTCCTTCGCACGTGGAAAAAACTGCCGTAATTACCCCTTTCGGCCTATTCGAATACACAGTAATGCCCTTTGGCTTACGAAACGCCGGGCAAACTTTTCAGCGGTACATATGCCGTGCCCTCGGAGACCTTGACTACGTGTTCGCGTATATCGATGACATCCTCGTCGCCTCCTCGAATCGCGAGGAGCACGAACGTCACCTCCGCACCGTTCTGCAACGTCTGCAGGAACACTCGCTCCAGTTAAACCTCGCCAAGTGCGAATTGGGCAAGTCCCGCCTCGAATTCCTCGGACACGTCATCGACGAAAACGGGTCTACACCCATCCCTGACAAGGTCAAAGCCATCTTGGAATTCCCAAAACCCAAGACGATCGCGGAACTCCGCAGGTTCTTGGGCATGACCAATTTTTATCGGCGTAGCCTTCGCAACGCCGCCCTAGTGCAAGCACCTCTGCACGAGTATCTCCCAGGCTCCGAAAACGTCGTCGCCGACTCCCTGTCACGCGTTGATACCCTTCATCTCGCCGCAGACATCTCCTTAGAGGAGCTCGCGAAGCTCCAGGAAGCCGACGCGGAGCTCCAAACTCTGTTGTCTTCCACCGACCATTCGTTGGCTTTACGACGGATTCGGTGGGGACCCACACACGTATCTATCGTATGCGATCTCTCCGGAGAAGTACTCCGTCCATACGTTCCGGGCCCGTCGCGGAGAGCGATTTTCGACAAACTTCACGGACCCGCGCATCCGAGCGCGAAGGTCACTGACCGGATAATCCGTAAACGTTATGTCTGGCCCCGTATGCACCATGACATCGCGACGTGGTCGCGTGAGTGCCTAGACTGTCAGCAGTCGAAGGTCACGCGCCACAACCACGTAAAACCGGCAGATTTCGTCGCCCCTGATGAACGTTTTCGTCATGTCCATATGGACATCGTCGGTCCTTTGCCATTGTCCGAAGGCTATCGCTATTGCCTGACCATGATCGACCGTTTTTCGCGATGGCCGGAAGCAGTTCCGTTCGCGAACATTGAGGCGAACACTGTCTGCCGAGCGTTCGTAGATCATTGGATCTCTCGATACGGCGCTCCGGAAACCCTGACGACAGACCAAGGCAGTCAATTCGAATCTCGGCTGTTTACAGCACTGCTTAAACTCTCCGGTTGCCATCGAATCCGAACCACCGCGTTCCACCCTGCCTCGAACGGCATGATCGAGCGTTGGCACCGATGCCTAAAAACGACAATACTTTGTCACGCGAACCCTTCGTGGTCACGCGTACTGTCGACGGTAATGTTAGGACTGCGAACAAACGTCATGGACACGGGCTCGTCGCCCGCCGAATATTTATACGGCACGTCGCTGCGCATTCCGGGCGAGTTCGTCCTCCCCGACGATGTTTCCGCGGACCCCCAAATGTTCGTTGAGGAATTCCGGGAACACATGCGTAAGGTGAAACCAGTCCCTGTGTCGCAAAGACACAAGAAGCGCATTTTCCTGTACAAGGACCTACACACGTGTACTCATGTGTTCGTACGCGCCGGTCCGAACAAAAAGTCGCTAGAGCGACCGTACACCGGGCCGCACAAGGTCTTGAGCCGACCTTCCGACCGCGTTTTCGAAGTCGACATAAACGGGAAACCACGCACCGTGTCCGTCGAAAACGTCAAGCCCGCGCACCAGTGCCGCGAGGACCTGGGAAACGTTTCCCAAAATCCCCCCGTCGCGAGCCAGCACACCGTGCTGCGCACATACTCGCGCGCCAAATCGGTGCGAATCAACGCGCCAACGTAGTTCCTCGCCGGCGAACTGTAATCATAGTGTAAATACATAACCTAGGATTAAGGCCAATTGTATCGTAGCATAGTTGCGCACCCATTGTAAATATTAGATTAAGTTAGGTTAAGCGCGCAACTGTGACTGACCGAAATGGTCACGTCTACGTGCTCACGCACTCGGGGGGGAGTGTGTAGGGTGGATGGCGCCACCGTCGCCATTCCCCTAGGCCACGCCGTACCGCCGAGTTTCCCTTCTCGTAGCGAACGCGGGAACGACCCGCGTGCGAGAGGAAACTCGCTCTCTTTCCGTTCGGATACCTCGCGGAGTAACCACGTGCTCGCAAAGTGCTCGCGCTTCTATTTCTGTACTCGTCGGCCTCCGTGGCCTCGTCTAATAAATTGAACTTTCATGGTTCTCGTAGAACCACACGTGAGTGTCGTTAATTCGGCGTTCCGCCTAGTGCCTTCCCATCATAACATATATAATACGTAGAGTAGGCTACGTGCCTCTTTGCCCTCCAGAGGCTTTGGACTTTCACCGCGAGTGAACCAACCTTAAGGGCCCGGGTCAGTCACGTGACTTTTCAAGATTCGGTGGTCGGTATCTGCCGTACAGTTTCCTTTACAGAAATGCTATTACCTACAAATGTGTAGCTGACTGATGAATACGAGATGGAGCTATCGTCGTATTCTATTATGAATCAGAAAAAGAACTCGATTGACGTTGCAACACAAGAGGTGTGTGACGAGGAAGCTAGATTTTACTGCGTTGTCAGCTTTTAAAAGGGCAATGTTGCCGTATCATATTCATATAAACACCGTCGATGATCGCATGGAAAGCGTTCGAGCTGGTTCGAGCGTTCTTTTCTTCCTTTCGCATCTGTCAAAATTTGGAGACTTATTCTTTCTTAATTTAAAATATGGAATTTTCAATTGTAAATAATTGTATTAAACGATCATTGAATATTGACTTGTTTAAAAATCTTCTGAATTTTGTAAACTTTCTATACGAATATAACACGAATATATGTATATGTAAAATTTACAGAAGAAAAGTATAGTTTTAAAAATTACGTTTTTTATATATAACAAATATATAAACACATATTAACACATCAATATAATAGATTTGAATTTTAATACGAAGAGTATTATTTTTCGACGTGGAAATGAAAGGTATAAACAATCACGTCATGATTAAAATATTAAAAATATTAAAAGATATTAAAAAGATAAAAATAAGAAATATTATAAAAAAACAAAAAACCCGACTGCGAAAAGAATTAAAAAGAAAAGAAACAAAAAACTAATTTATCAAATAAAATATTGATAATAAATAAAATAAAAAATAAAATATAAATAGAAAGTATAAATTATCAATAATTCTTTTCGCAGTAAGATTTTTTGTTTTATTAATAATATTTTTTATTTTTATCTCTTTAGCGTATGTCGCGGTCAGGTTTTTTGTTTGTTTTGTTTGAAACGTGCGTAAATCGCCCCATCTGGATAAGCTCTAAAGGTTCGACAAGGATAGCGAAGAGCCATCCCGAGACTGAACAAGATAGACATACTACGACGAGCGACCGCGATCGAGCTCTAGCACTTGAAAGCAGAGTTGGGTAAAATATTCATCTAAATAAAAATTTCGAATAACCAATAAAAGATAAAAAAATCTTTACTCGTCGAGAATCGAACAAATAATTTTATTCGACGAGAATTTATCCGACGAATAAAAATAATTTTTTTTATTCGAAGCGGATTTATTCGAACTTCGAATAATTTTTCCATGTTTGATCTGTATCTTTTATTCGAAGGCTTCGAATAACTTTTGCCAGCTCGAATAAACGGTGACGAGGTCCGACGAGCTCCGAACTTCAAAGACCCAGCGACCGACAAACGGCATACAATGTAAGCAGATAAAGAATCAAGCACGAATGAAAGTTTAAACTTTTAGATTTTTCAATTTACCTTCATGAAATTGTGACGAGTGAATTGATGGGATTTTCCTGATGAAAATGAGTTCAAATTCGAGTGTAATCGAACAATTTTCATTGATACGTAATGTTACGATAAAAATTACAATCTCATTGAAGATAGTTCAAATGATGTCGTGTTTGGACTCATTTTCATCGGAATAAGCTCTTTTCTTTTCTGATAAAAATTACACCGAACATGATATAATTAGCATCACATTTAATTGACGATTACAAATTCTATCAAGTACAAGCTTGCTGCACACAAGTTCTCGTACAATCGACCGAAGCAAGGATGTTTTGTGTGAGTTCTGGGCCAAGGTCGAATATTTTCATTTTATTCATACGAAACTGATCCGATTTCCACATATAATATTTAAATGTTTAGTTATCTGTTCAATTCAAATTTTGTAATGTAACAAATACATTGTAATATTTGTTGTAATTTCTTTGAAATACTGCCACAACAATTTCTAGTGGTGGTTCAGAGTCACCACTCGAGTGCAAAGGGTTAACAATTTCTTTTTCTCTTTTGTATAATGTGGTACTGTATGTAAGCTCATCAGTATACAAATGTGATCTCAATTTTATATGATACATGAAGCTACAGCTACGACTATACTATATGCGTATATGGACAACTGCACATTGCTTGCATGAGTCCGAAACATCAAACTAGCAGAGTATTTGCATGTATAGGAAAATTATATACATATACACACATATACAGACGCACGTTGCCGATGAGCGAATAGGCGTCGAACATAACCACAATCTACGCTTGCAGTTTCCTCCAATCCCACTTCGACAGTCCTTCTACTTAGGCGCCACCTGATGAGCTCCAGCTCAACTAAACTTGTCACATTTTTTGCTCTATATTATCGATATCATGAATTCTGACGCTAGAAAGCCATGCCGAAACGGGAAACAAGTTTTCGCCTTTATTTCGCAACAGAATCAAGACAAATTATAGCTCAATTTGTTGCTGGAGATATTTTCTAATGCGGGCTGGTCTCGACATCATCCAGAAAACTCATCCAACGGCATAAAAATGCTTGAATTCCACGGCACGTGCATCGTCAATGTTTGGCCTACTTCTAACGCTCATATTTCTAAATATCTCCATAATCTCGTCAGCTCATGACCAGCCCGCATTAGATTGAACCTTCCTCTTTCGAATGAGCCCTTTACCAGCGACAAAATATTCCTTTTTAAGGACGAAAACTTGATCCCCGTAAAACCATATTTTGTCGGTAATGTAGTCACTCTACTTTTGGCGCTCCGGGCCCTTAACAACCTACAATACCGCCGCAATCACGCCACCTGTGGGCACCCACTGTACATAGAGAGAATACGGACAATAAACACGAGTATTCTACCAGAAAACGACTACCATTTATTCCTCCTCGAGGCGCTACCGACCCCTGGCAGCCGGCTGAGTCGGCACTCCCTCCACCCCGACGGATACCCGTCACAAGGTAAAACCTTGTAGGGAGTATCGTTGACTCCCTAGTGCATCCGCTAGGCGACGCAGCGGGCGCCAATAAATAGGAGCACGACTCTATGTATCTAGGGATTTTCCCCGAGACACGCTCGGCGTCCTCCCTAGGCACCAGTCGCACTGAGTCTGCCGCCACGTGCAGATACAAATAAAGTTCCTCTTGCCAACATACACGTGCCTAGTTCTTTTACCTGGATGGTAGGCCCCATACCTACAACTGGTGACCCCGACGTGATTGATATGGAGCCGCCTGCGCAAAACATGGCCGTAGCCGTGCACATGGCGAAATTCTGGGCGGAAAAACCAGCATTATGGTTTGCGCACCTGGACGCCCAGTTCGGTTTGCGCGGGATAACGCAAGAGGACACCAAGTACCACCACGTGGTGGCGCAACTTGATGTAAGAACCGCGCAAGAAGTAGAGGATATCCTGCTGAACCCGCCGGAGCAAAATAAGTATACGCGGCTAAAGGATGAATTAATCGCGCGGCTCTCCACTTCCAAGCAGAGGAAGATTAAGCAGCTCCTCGAACACGAGGAACGAGGAGACCGGACGCCGTCGCAGTTCCTGCGGCACATAAGGAGCCTGGCGGGCAACGAGGTGCCGGAGGATTTCATCCGGACTCTGTGGATGAGTAGGTTACCCGTCGCCATGCAATCGGTGCTGGCCACACAAGATGGCGTCGAGTTCGAGAAAGTGGCGGCCCTGGCAGACCGGATCAGCGAGGTCACGCCGGCGCAGATCCACCCAGCAGCGGCGGCAAACAATGTCGCAGCGCTCGGCGACATCAACGCCCTCGTTGAGCAAATTGCCGCACTCGTGACCACCAAGCTGGAGGGCAGAGGGCGCCAACCAAGGAGCAGCACGCCCAGCAGCCGGTACCGTAGACGTTCCCGATCGAAGTCCAAGGCCGAATCTCGCCCCAGCGGCATCTGCTGGTTGTAACCGTTTTATTCTACTACTCCTCCTTCCTGCCGTGTCTTTCCACGCGCACGCTGTCGCCTACACACTATGAAGGCACGTGAGAGAAATCGTATCAACGTTAAGCTTCTGATAGATAGATAGGGACGGTTACAACCCTAGTAAGATAAGGTTCGTGCCTCCAGGCACTGGAAGACGGAGAGGTTCAAACTAACTTGAATCATTCGGAGACGATATTGGAGGTAGAAGTAAGATATATTCTGTTATACTTGATATATATACAATAATCGAAATCTTTATAAGTACAGTAACCTCAGTACGACGGTTGCGGGATCAATATTGTTCGCAATTCGCGCCTAGTCGATCGCGACTACGTCGAATAGTGCCTTCGCATAGGCACTTGCCCGAGCCCTATCCTGGCTCCACGTCTGGGTCCCTTTCTGATGCTTTGATCGTGTTACCGTATCGCGAATTTCCCGAACGAACGTGAGCCGTCGTAGCATACGAGCACTCGTTGCTGACGCAGGAAGTGCCCGAATGACGACACGTACAAGGCGTCGGTCAGACACCCGACCCTGAGGATCGTCTCCGTCGTCACTAGTCAGTGGGTTCGGAGACTATCCGGTATCGGTGGAAAGACGTTAACCGTACTTACTCTGATGACCGTATCGCGAATTTCCCGAACGAACGTGAGCCGTCGTAGCATACGAGCACTCGTTGCTGGCGCAGGAAGTGCCCGAATGACGACACGTACAAGGCGTCGGTCAGACACCCGACCCTGAGGATCGTCTCCGTCGTCACTAGTCAGTGGGTTCGGAGACTATCCGGTATCGGTGGAAAGACGTTAACCGTACTTACTCTGATTACCGTATCGCGAATTTCCCGAACGAACGTGAGAATTGGCTTCCTTTTGTGGAGAATACGGCTCGAGACCGATGCAGTTTCCCTCGTCTCGTTGGAGTTATTATTTAATTAATCGCTACGGCCGATGCTTGCCGCTCGTAGGACTTTATGGATCCGTGTCGTGCGGTTTATACGACACTTCCTCAGTTTGAGGATATCACGAGACGAAGGAACGCAGTCGGTTTGACTGTATCGCCCCTGAGTCGGTTTGACTCGCTCGCTGCGTACCGAACAGCCCGAAATTCCCGAACCCGAACCAACTCGCGACCAGACGTAGAGTGTCCTAATTCTGTCGCGCATCGACCTCATTCGATCCGTATCGCGTGGGGATCGATGCGCGCGCACGCTAATTAGTGGGGGATCCTGCGATCCTTCCTTAAGAGAAGGATGACGGGACGACCAGGGACGTCGTGGTGGGGGTCCGCGTTGCTCATGCGACACGTCGCCCGATCGATACATATCGACATGTAATCGATACGGTTACATGGTATCACGGGCGATTCGGAGACAAGGCGACAAAGTGCACGAAGCCGTGTACTTTCCAGTCGGGAAACGACCTACAGAGTCGCTGATGGCGACAAGCGGCCCTGAGAGGACAGCACGTCGCCTCTTCGTAACCGACGCGACGACGAAGACCCAGTACCTGGTCGATACCGGGGCTGAGGTCAGCGTGTTCCCGCGGGAAAAAGTGACCGGTGCGCGAACGAAATCGAGCTACCTGCTGACCGCGGCGAACGGTTCACTAATTAACACTTAGGGGCACGTAGTGATTAGTGTAGATTTAGGATTACGCCGGGCATTCCCGTGGACGTTTGTTATTGCAGACATTTCGCGACCCATTATTGGTGCGGACTTTTTAGCCCGATTCGGTCTCCTGCCGGACGTTCAGGACCGTCGGTTGATCGACAAAATCACCGGCCTATCGGTAACCGGAACAATACCGACCGGTACGGTCGAATCGGCTCAATGCGTGGCACCGGTGCGGGACAGTGCGGTATACGCGCTGTTAAAACAATTTCAGGGTATCACGCGTCCCTCAGTGTGTAGCAGTGCGGTGAAACACGATGTGAAGCATCACATCGTGACGACACCGGGACCTCCCGTATCGCAGCGACCGCGGCGTCTCACGACGGACCGGCTGAAGGCGGCGAAACGGGAATTCGAGTATATGCTGCAACAGGGCATCACTCGTCCGTCAAAAAGTGCCTGGGCATCGCCGTTACACCTGGTGCCCAAAAAGAATAGTGAGTGGCGTCCGTGCGGGGACTATCGCGCGTTGAACGCTAGGACGGTACTCGACGCGTACCCAGTGCCGCACATTCAAGACTTCGCGCAGAGTTTGCACGGGAAAACGGTTTTTTCGAAAATAGACCTAGTGCGCGCGTACCATCAGATCCCGGTCGCGGAAGCAGACATTCATAAGACCGCGATCACTACGCCGTTCGGGTTATTCGAATTCCCGGTAATGACTTTTGGACTGCGTAACGCCGCGCAAACGTTCCAACGTTTTATGGACGAGGTAGTGCGCGGGTTAGACTTTGTTTATGTTTACATTGACGACGTGCTGGTGGCGTCGGACTCAAAAGAGCAACACCTCGGACACTTGGAACAATTGTTCCAGAGGTTCGCCAAGTTCGGGGTAGTGATAAATTCGGCAAAGTGCGAATTTAGCGTCCCGGAGGTGCCTTTCCTCGGGTTCACGGTCGGCAAAGCAGGGATTTGCCCGTTGGCCGATAAGGTGGAGGCCATCACTCGTTACCCCAAGCCGGTAAACCAAGCCGAACTCAGCAGGTTCCTGGGCATGGTAAACTTTTACCGGCGGTGCATCCCTGGGGCGGCGAACATCCAAGCTCCACTCGTGGCTTGCCTGACATCAGGCAAGAAGAGCGAGCCCGTGGAGTGGACACCGGAGGCAGACGCGGCGTTCACGAGGACGAAGGCGGCTTTGGCAGCTGCAACCACACTAGTGCATCCGTCAGTCAAGGCCAAACTGGCCATGATGGTGGATGCCTCGGACATCGCGTTGGGAGCAGTGCTGCAGCAGTTCCGGCAAGGTACCTGGGAACCGCTTGCTTTCTTTTCTAGGAAGCTGAACCCGGCGCAGCGGAACTACAGCGCGTACGACCGAGAGCTGCTGGCAATGTACGCGGCGGTGAAATATTTCCGCCACGCGGTGGAAGGCAGGAATTTCACCATTTTCACCGACCACAAGCCGCTGACCTTCGCCCTCAGCCAGAAGCCGGAGAAATGCACACCCATTCAGTTCCGCTACCTGAACTACATCGCACAATTCACCACAGATGTGCAGCACGTCAAGGGCGCAGAGAACACCACCGCCGATGCCCTATCGCGCATCGAGGAAGTGGTTGCACCGGTGGATTTTCACGAGCTCGCCGACGCGCAAGGTTCGGACGCCGAGCTGCAGCGGTTGATGGCAGACCCCCGAGGCCTGGTCATCAAGAAGATCCGCCTCCAGCAGCCCAGCGTGGACGTGTACTGCGACATTTCCACCGGCCAGGCACGCCCACTCGTGCCAGCAGCTTTTCGCAGAGCCATCTTTAACAGCCTACACGGTCTGGCACACGCCGGACCCAAGGCAACCGTGAGGCTGGTCACGCAGCGCTTCGTCTGGCCGTCCGTCAAGAAGGATTGCCGCACCTGGGCGCAGACGTGCATGCGGTGCCAACGGGCGAAGGTTTCACGACACGTGTCGACGCCGGTCGGGGAGTTCACAGCTCCCACCGCGCGTTTCGACCACATTCACGTGGACATCGTTGGACCACTGCCGCACTCCAGGGGCTACACGCACTGCGTGACCGTCATCGACCGCTTCTCCAGATGGCCGGAGGCGTTTCCAGTGGCTGACATCAGCGCGGAGACCGTCGCGCGAACGCTGTTCGCGGGCTGGATTTCGCGCTACGGCGTTCCACTGAGGATAACGACGGACCAGGGTCGGCCGTTCGAGTCCGTGCTATTCAAGACATGGGCACGAGCGCTGGGAGCGGAACACCATCGAACGACAGCGTACCACCCACAGGCCAACGGGGCCGTAGAACGTCTTCATCGGCAGCTGAAAGCGGCCATCATGTGCCGCCAGGAGGAAACCTGGTCGGAGGCGCTTCCGGCAGTCCTGCTCGGCATCCGGGCAGCAGTCAAAGAGGACAGCGGGACGACACCAGCAGAAGTGGTCTACGGGGAGACTCTGCGTCTACCCGGCGACCTGATTGCGGGCAACGGCCAGGTGGAGCTATCCGTCTTCGTGGAGCAGCTGCGAGACCACATGAGGTCGCTTAAGCCGGCTCCGAAGGCGCATCACGGTCATCGACGGGTGTTCGTGTTCAAAGACCTCGACACGGCATCGCACGTGTTGGTGCGTCGCGACGCGGTTAAAAAACCGCTACAACCACCGTACGAGGGACCATATTTAGTTTTAAGCCGTAGTGATAAGAACTTTGTACTTAGAATAGGACAACGCGACGTAAACGTTAGCAAGGACAGGCTTAAGCCAGCGTTTCTGGTCAGCGAGAACTAGTGGTACCGAACCATCATGTGCAATACCAGCTAGGGCCTCCCAAAGACAGAGCAATTTTCCTGTCTACCGATAAATATTATGTTTACATCTAAGTTCTTGTTCCTGCAAAGTTTAAATAGTCGTTTGTATATATTTCGTAGTTATAGCACCGTGGATTTATGTATATATGTTATATTTTGTTTTTATATATATAGCGCGATAACCAAAGAGCAGAATTAGCATGTCTGTCTGCGTCTCACCCGCCATTACTGGCGAGGGGGGTGGTGTAGGGAGTATCGTTGACTCCCTAGTGCATCCGCTAGGCGACGCAGCGGGCGCCAATAAATAGGAGCACGACTCTATGTATCTAGGGATTTTCCCCGAGACACGCTCGGCGTCCTCCCTAGGCACCAGTCGCACTGAGTCTGCTGTAGCGTGGCCAGTTGACCACGCGAACATAGCTAGATATATATATAGCATCGATTAATGGCGCGGAGAGGGAAATTTAAATATAAGACGTAATCGCGTATTTCATACATACGTATTTTATTTGGGCGCGATAGTTTAGAGTAGGTAAAGAAAGACCGGGAGAGTTCCATAGAGATCCTTGACGAAATTCGAGTCGGCGAGACTAATTGAGGAATTTAGAGAAAGTCACGCAGCCTCTTAGAGTAGCTTCTCCAATTCTACATAAATTAGGGATAGTCGAAGTCCGGAATCAGTTAAGGACAAGAGGTCGTAAATTCCGAGTCAAGGACCTCTTGGAACTCCCTCGGACCTCTCTCTCGTTCGGTCCCACATGGCCCCACGTCCCTTGTTTTGGCGGGGCTTCACCCTCATGCGTACCCCACTCCCGTGCGTGCGCTATTAAGATCCATCCACTGCCAATCACCATCAAGCAGCAACCGGAAGACGAGTGATCCGACGAATCAACGCCTAGCCAGAAGATCCCAATTTTCCTATTGGCTAAGGAAGCGAGAAGGAAGAAGCTAAAAAAGGGATTCGAAGCTCCAGGACGACAGAACTCATTATAGAACCGAAGGAGTTACATCTCCAAGACTTTCTAAATAAATCTCTAACAATTATTTTCGCCATTTTACTCTGTGTACGAAGTTATTTGTGAACCTCCACGAGCAGAGCGCTTCAGCGCTCCACGGGCACCCGAACCCACACCAAAAGTCCCCATCCCACCACACGGCGACGCAACACTGCCGCCACGTGCAGATACAAATAAAGTTCGTCTTGCCAACATACACGTGCCTAGTTCTTTTACCTGGATGGTAGGCCCCATACCTACAACCTTTTTTAGATAGAGCAGATTTATTAAATAAGTTAAGTAAGATACAATTTTATACTAAATTAGATATGGCAGATCAAGATGTCAAAGAAAAAAAAAATTATTCTGTATCATGATTCTACACATAATACAACTGAATATCTATCTAATGACAACTTGTTAAACTTTATAGTAGCGTTTGAAGATTCCAATAAACGTACTTTTCAATCTTTAAGTTACTTAAATAATCTCGTAGAACCGGGTACAAGACTTTATGAAACTTCTATAAGTAACAATACCAAACGTGTAAGATTAGAATAAATACATTTTTTATCAGTACTAGGGTTTTTTATGGACAACAATTAGTCGGATGGTTCCAGAGAGGTGATACATGACAGATTGCTATAATGCTTAAAACACTAAATTTAGTACTTTTTTATGTAAGTTGATAATCACTTCTCTTTGTTGTTTTCAAACAAGTTATTATTAGTAGGTGTTACTAAAAATTTAAACAACCAACACATTTTCCACACCCAAAACCAAATGTTGTTAGGGTTTTTCGTCCTGAAATTGCACGACTAGTAAATGTTTCTCTCGAAAATATTTCATTAACAAAAGATGGTATTTTAATTTTTTTTTTAATTATTCCAGAGTGGGTTTATGCATGTATCTAAACAACAAGCCAGTTTTTATGAAGAAGATAAACAGTTTCTATCACGTTCTTACACATCAAAAGAGGATTTTATTAGAGAATATAAAAAGCTCTACTGCATAAAGGCAAAAGCTGAAGAACTTTATCTCCTGGTTTTAACTGAACTCGAAGAGGCGATATCAGATGGTAATGTCGATAGCTTAACAAAATTAAGCAACTTCATTGATTACATAAGTGATGCAGAAGATCAAGTAACTTTGAGAGATTATTATGATAATCCTAACAACCCTGTTAAGAGTACTAACTTAGTTATCTTAGCTTGTAAACATAATAAGGTAATGATTTTAGAGTACCTACTTGGCAGTAATAGTCAAATTCTAAGTAATTTATCTATTGGCATCAGAGCAACTACTATATTACCAGATGATGTGGATGAAACATGCCATAATGCATTTTATTATGCTATACGTTCAGGCAATGTTGAACTTCTTGATACACTCATTAATAAATGGCCAGGCAATTATTTTGCTGTTCATTTCAGGGAATTAGATGAAATTCTTTCACGAGCTTATGAGGAATTAAAACTAAAGAATGTACCATTGTCAGAAGCGATAGAAATTTTTGTTGAAAATAAGTTAATAAACCTCCGTTTCTTCTCTAGTACTTCTGGACAAGATCAGAATGTGAAGAGTCATCTTAATAACATAAGAGAGCGGATTGAGTTAGTACTTCAAAATATTAGCTTGTTAAAGGCAGAGTACTCAAACACAGAGAAAGTAGATGAAAAGTTTTTATTCATAGCAAAATTTATTGCACAAAATATTCATATATTAAAACGGCAGTTGAAATCAACCTACGATAGACTGCCTTGGGAAGAAATGGAATTTTGTTTGATCAGTTTTGTTTCTTCTCACATAAAACGACAGGAAATTAATCTATTCTATAATGCCACATTGAATAAAAGTAAAATACTAAACCACTTAGAAAATTTTGCAAAGGAACTTAAAGAAGAAAAAGATACTATAGAAGGTGTGCACATTGGTAAATTTGCTGATCTACCAAAGTTAAAGCGTGAGAGTGTTGTTGCAGAGGTCGTTAGTAATTATCCTCAATTTGGAGAGTTGTATAGCGATTATCAACAAATGAGGGATATTCATTCTTTAGAGAAAATAAGTGATTATATAAAGTTGGCGTTATCAGCTGATCCTAAACAAAGGGAAGGACAGTTAATTATTACAAGGGTTTTACAAGTTATTGGTGAATATTTAAAAAACACTCTAGAATCTCCTAAGTTATCTAGCACTACAAGCGAGCTTCTTCTACTATCATTACCAAGCAACACAAGAGAAGTCATTATAGATTTACGTAATTCACTATCACATGCTTACTCGCTCTCTAAGAGAACAGAGATTGAGGAAAATACAGATGTTAGCTTTTTTATTGGTGTTCAAAATGATACTAAAAGAATCGATAATGTAATTTCTGACATTCTTTACAACAACAAGATTAAAATGATCAGAGTATTGCTAAAAAAAATTACCAGTAGTGAAAGCTTAGATGAGATAAAAGAAGTTGTTGGAATATTTAGTAACGTTGAATTAGATGAAACGATTACAGAGAGTTTTAAACTGATGGAACATGATAAGCTTGAAAAACTCATTAAAGAATTAAGCAATAATATAACTGACAAGACATATTATGAAAAGGAGCTGTTTAATAAAATTGATGACATAATCAATTTTGCAAAAACTAAATCAAAAAATATCGGAACTGATTATGTTACGGGGTTTATATCATTAAAGATCTTAGGTGTTGGTTTGAACGACAATAATATTGACCATAATGTTATTAGGGGAATGAAATTCTTTGCTAATAAAACACTAGAGAATATTCGTTCCCAAATAGAGTCTCACAATCTTAAAGAAATTGCCAAACTATCAATGAAAATTTTTCATAGTGCTAGGTCAAGAATACAGGATGACAACCTTGGTAAAGTAAATAGATTGACTTGTGAGATTTTTTACATTGCTGAACTTGGAACAGGTGACCTTAAATGGATTGAGGAATTAAGAGACAAGTTAAATGAGAAAGGTTCGTTTATTCCTATATATCAACAAAGGAAAGCTTATAATATAACAGAAGAAAAATATAATAACCAGCTTGAACTGAAGTTATCTGAACTGAAAAGTATTTTGAGGAATAACGCATTAAGTGGCAAGTTAATTGAAAAGCTCCCTTCCTACAAGAGGAATAAAAAGTTGCAAGCAGTAGTAGAAATGCTTGTTCTGGATATAATGTCAATCTTAGGTAGATCAGAGAAGCATCTAGAAAACAATCTACTTTTTTTAGATGATAACACTCCTTTATTAACTGGAAAATGTTTGCGTAATCACTTAGCACACGATATACCTTAGTTGATGTATTGTTATCTGATCCCTCGATAGCAGTTATCTTGAACGCTAAAAAACTTATTTCAGAAAATGTAATAAAAAATAAGAGAAAAATTGGCAAGTCGGTAAGAGATGATCCTTCCAAGTTGAAAGATAAATACGATCAAAACCTTATCACTATTACTAATCAGGAAGAAATGTTTGCTGCGTTGGAAGAAGGAAATCTTGAAGACTTAAAGAGTTATCTCAGAAAAGGAGCAGATATCAATGCTAGAAGTATTAACTCATCGACCACATTACATTTTGGTGTTCATGGACCTGGTCTCGAGGTTATAAAATTTATCATTGATCAAAAGTTAGGTGTCAATATTAAAGATGTACATGGTCAAAGTCCACTTCATATTGCTGCTGCACATGGAAGGAAAAATATTGTGGAATTTTTTATAGGAGAAACAGGTGTATATGTTGATGATCTAGATAATAGTGGAAAAACATCACTACATATTGCAGCTGAAAACGGTCACAAAGATGCTGTTGAAATTCTACTAAAAAATAATGCTAATACTAATACCAAAGATATAGCTGGTTATTCACCTTTACACTATGCAATAAAAAACAATCACATTGATGTTGCTAAGATTATGCTGGAAAAAGAAGCGAATGTTGACATCAACGAGACTATGGATGGCTTTACGTCACTACATATAGCTGCAGAAAGTGGTTATCTAGGGCTAGTGAATTTTTTACTGAAAAATGGGGCAAATGTTAATGCAAGAAACGATAAGGAGGGAATGCCATTACATACAGCAGCACTAAATGGCCACCTAGAAGTAGTGAATGCTTTAATTCTCAAAGGAGCCGATGTTAACTCCAGAGTTATAGATGGTTGTACACCATTACACTATGCAATAGAAAACGGTCATGAAAAGATACCTAATATTTTATTGAAGCATGCAGCTAATGTTAATGTTGTTGACAAAACCTATAATAACACACCTTTGCACTACGCAGCAAAAGATGGACATGAGAAAATTGTTAAGTCTTTACTGACAAATAAGGCAAATGCTAATATTGTCACTGTGGAAGGTATAACCCCACTACATTTTGCAGTGCCGAGTGGCTACTTAAAAATAGTTGTTGCTCTTCTTGAGCATGGTGTTAACATTCGCGCTAAAGATAAAAATGATGCTACACCATTACACTATGCAGCAGAGAGTGGTCATAAGGCAGTTGCTGAGCTTTTAATAAAAAATGGAGTAGAAATCAATGATAAAGCCAATAATAATCTAACACCATTACATGTAGCTGTTCGGAAAGGTCACAAAGATATTATTGAACTCCTAATAAGAAATAAAGCTGAAGTTAGAGCTCAAGACATTAAGGGTAGTACACCACTACATGCAGCTGCAATGAATGGTAGCAAAGATATTATTGATCTTCTAATAAAAAATAAAGCTGAAGTTGATGCTAGATCTAATGATGGCATGACGCCATTGCATGTAGCTGCTCTAAGTGGACATAAAGACGCTATTGCTTTTCTAATAAAAAATAAAGCTGAAGTTGATGCTAGATCTAATGATGGCATGACGCCATTGCATGTAGCTGCTCTAAGTGGACATAAAGACGCAATTGCTTTTCTAATTAAAAGTAAAGCTGAAGTCAATACTAGTGCTAATTATGGTATTACACCTTTACATGCGGCTATTGTAGGGGGTCACAAAGATATTGTGAACCTTTTAATAAAAAATGAAGCCAAAGATAATGTGGAAGATGTTGCAGGTAGTACACCATTACATGTAGCTGTGGAAGGAGGTCATAAGGAAATCGTTGGGATTCTTGTAGCAAATAGAGCCAATGTTAATGTTAAGAGTAACAACCTAACACCATTGCTATCTGCTATTAAGCATAACCACAAGGAGATCGTTGAAGTTCTTATAGAAAATGGAGCTAGTGTTAATGCAGAAAGTGGGTAACCTTTAGCAGTAGCAGTGCTCTATGGTTATAGGGATATTATAGAGATTTTGCTAAAAAACAAGGCCCGTATTAATATGAAAGGTCCTGAAGATGCTACACCATTACATTTGGCTGCTAAAAGAGGCCACAAGGAGATAGTAAATGCTCTGATAGCAAGGGGAGCCAATGTTGATGCTATAACTATTGATAGTACAACACCATTATATCTTGCGGCACAAGAAGGCCATGAAGAAGTTGCTGAAATTTTGATAGCAAGCAGGGCTAACGTTAACGTTGTAAATTTTGAAGGTACTCCACTACATATAGCTGCAGGACAGGGCCATGTTAATGTTGTTGAAGTCCTATTAAGTAATGGAGCAAAAGTTACTGTTAAGGACAATAAGAGCAGAACACCTTTAGAATTAGCAGTTGCACATGGTCATTTGCAAGTGGTGAAAATGTTACTGCAATATAAAAAAGTAGATATGAACGCTAAAGGCAACGATGATTGGACGATACTACACATTGCTTCACAAGAAAGTAATTTAGAAATGGTAAAATGTCTAGTAGATGAAAGGGCTAATATTAATGTTAAAAATGCCTCTGGATCAAAGCCTATACATATTGCAGCCAGAGAAGGGTACAAAGACACTGTAAAGTTTTTCCTTAGCAAGGGGTTAAGTGTTAATGAGCTTGGTACAGCTAACCAGACAGTACTGCACTATGCTGCAATGAAAGGTCAGCTAGAAGTTGTAAAATACTTGATAGCACAAGGTGCTGACGTTAATGCTAAAGATACTAATGGCTTAACCCCTATGCATATTGCTGCTAACTTTGGTTATAAAGACGTTATTGAAGTTTTATTAAAAAATGGCGCAATTTATAATGCTGTTGACAAGCTTTATAGAAGACCTATAGAAATGACTAACAACAAAGATGTTATCAATTTATTAGCATCAACTGAAAAATTATTTGAGTCTGTAAAATGTAATAGCTCTTCAGAGGTTGAGAATGACATTAGAGCAGGAGCATTTATTAATGCAAGAAATGCTGATAGTGGAATGTCATTACATTATGCTGCATGGAAAGGCTATGACGGAGTTGTCAAGATTTTATTACAGAATAAAGCCAATCCCAATGTGGTTAGTAGCAAGAGATGTACTCCTATACATTATGCTGCTAAGTTCTCACATTTAAAAATTGTAAAAGCTTTACTGTCCCATGGTGCAGTATATAATGCTGTTTCTGACAGCGGTAAAACACCATCAGACTTCACTGTAGATAGAGATATAACTAGCTTATTTAAATTAATTAGTGAGTCATTTAAAAAAGTTAAAGAACGTAATGCTCAAGTTATTAATGACCTAAATAAGATAAAGGATATTGATACAGTAAAAGCAGTGATGAGTGTTCGTAATAAGGAGAACAAAACGTTAGTAGTTGCTGCAGTACATAGTAACTTTTCAAAGGTCGAGCAGTTGAAGCAGATATCGCAAAGTGGCGTATCCGCTCAGATTGATGCAGCTATAGTGTTCTCGAATCAAGGCAATTACCAAAGAGCCTTAAGTATTTTCAGAAGCGCATTTGAAAGAAGAAAAGAAATACTAGGACCAGATAATCCTGGTACTTTAGATATTCAGACATATATAGCCCAAGTGCTATATAAGCAAGGAATTTACCAAGAAGCTTTAAATATGATTGAAGAGATTTTTCAGAAACAAAAAGAAATGCTGGGTTTAAATGATAAGGACACTTTAAGTACAAGAAGTACAATCGCTTTAGTGCTGCATAGACAGGGGAAAGATGAAAAAGCTTTTAATATTTATCAAGAAGTCTATCAGAGACAAAAGGAAATATTAGGGTCAAATCATTCAGATACCTTAAATACTCAGTTTCACATGGCATTAGTATTAGATAGACAGGGAAAATATGAAGAAGCGTTAAATATCAATAGGGCAGTTTTTGAAAAGAGGAAAGAAACACTAGGTACACATGATCTAGCCACTGTGAGTGTCTGTTTGGAACTATAGCGAAAGGAAAGAGGTATAGGTTGCGATAGAGACAGGTAGAGAATAATAGTGGACTGTATGAAATACTAAATAATGTATTAAGAATAAAGCGGAAAGTATACAAGATAGCGGTGAAGTGCAGAGGTACAAGAAAGCGGAGAATAGATAGTAGTCGGAGATGTAACGCGCAAATCGTGAAGCGCACGATTTGGGAGAGTGAAGTGTCGTGGAGCGCACGAATAAACGAAAGTAAAGCGAGACTGTGATCGAGCGATCGAGCGTGTCTAAAGACCTCGTTTCGCGGTTATCGCGGGTTATTTATACTATGCGTGGCCACCGGCGTCGGAAGGAATAAGGAGTGGGGTTTTTGAAAATGGCAAAGGATTTGGCAGTGTCGAACGTTAGCTAGCGCACGAGGGCAATGCCCTAACGGCCGCTACTGCACAGGAAACAAGGACGGTGGGTGACGGATTTGATATTTTGGATTATGGGAACGGTGGCTCACGCGACAAGTAAACGTTTAGAAGTAAACACAAAGTTTACGTCTGAGTGCGTTCACCCGGTCTCGGCGCCGTGCTCGATCAGCTGGCTATTGTCAACGCCGAGACACGGTCGCACCGAGGCCGCTCGCCTGCGGATTAGGTCGCAAAAACTATGGCACGAGAAATGATGTTTGCGTTACCGAGATTCTCGGTAACGCCTGCAGTGATTTCGAACAGTGTCAAAAATAATATAGCAATGGTACTAGCTAACCAAGGTAAATACGAAGAGTCCTTAAAAATCTATAAAGAGGTTTTTGAAAACAAGAAAATAATTTTAGGTATTAATCATGCTGATACTTTGAGAACGTTACATAACATTGCTGGGGTACTCTTCAGTCAAAATAAATATCATGAAGCCTTGAAAGCTTTTCAAGGGGTTTTAAATATCCAGAAAAAAGCTTTACAACAAAATCACCCAGAAACCTTGAATACTCAATGCAACATAGCAAATGTACTTTTTGCTCAAGGCAAATGGATCAGCGCACTTAAATTCTACAGAGAAAGTTTTGATCAAAGAAAAGCTGTTTTTGGACCAAGTCATCCGAGTGTTGTAGATATTTTAAAAAAGATAGAATCAATTAATATTAGATTTAAGCTTGAGGGTAGCAAAGCATCAGAGGTTCTCCAGCATCTGCAAAAAGATATCAACATTGCTGCTAGTAAAGGTAATATACAAGCTGTTCAGCGTTTATTAAAAAATGGAGCTGATGCCAATGATAAAGTTATTGATGGAAGAACACCATTACATTATGCCGTTAGCAATGGGCAGATGGGTATTGTGAACATCTTACTAAAAAACGGAGCTGCTGTCACTCTAGTTACTAATAAAGGCAATACACCATTACACACTGCTACTTCCAAAGGTTACAGAGAAATTGTTGAGGTTCTGTTACAACATATCAGTCGTGATAAATTAATTGACTTTATTAATGCTAGAACAACTTCTGGTGGTACTACATCACTTCATGTTGCGGCTAAAAATGGCTTCTTAGAAGTTGTAAAATCTTTATTAAAACATGGTGCAACTTACAACATTGAGAATAAAGAAGGCAAAACACCTATTAATCTTTCCAAAGATCAGAAAGTTGCTGACTTCCTGAAATTAGTTGAAGAATTGTTTGAAGATACAAAAAAAGGTAATGTTGAAATTATCAACAAGTTAAGGGTAGTAAAGCAAGATGAATTTTTAGCTGTAACCAGCGCCCGTAATAATCAAGGGAATACATTATTGCAAGTTGCTATAGCTAATGGACATAAGAATGTTGCGAGTAAACTGTTAAAAATGCTGAAGGAGCCAGATCAAAATTTAAAAGACGTCAATACAGAAAGTGGAGTTAAAAGTTTGAAACTTTCAATAATACTATGAAATATTTATACATAACCTAAGTTAATGTTATATTATACTTAAATTAGTTACAATATCTGAGGTTTAGCAAGCCATAGAGTCAAATTAAGGAAAAGTAGATATAGAAAAAAGCACAAATTTTGGTATATGGGCTACTTTGTAACGGTCCACGCCTCGTGCGGGAAGCGCTGCGAGGCGTGCGAGCCCTCCCCGGATTGGCTCAGCGGCCAGGGTTCTTTGGGGAGGGAGGATAAGGTCACTAAATAAGAAACGCTAATTTATAGAGAAAGAAACGAAAATACTTTATTTATGTACTCCGGTCGCCTGGGTTCCCGGACGGTCCGGCGACGGGTTCGCGGTGGCAACCTGCTTCTCCACCGGCCTGGGTATAGGAGAACAAAAGAAAAACAGAATTGTGAGCGTGGACGCCCGGTACGGACAACTAGAATGAATGCAATTATAACGACGCGAACTTAGCCTAACTGATACGCGGGGCATCGGTATCCCCGGACGCGAATCGAACGAACGCAGTGAACTTAACCTAATTTATTCGCGGGGCGTCGGCACCTCCTGTCTCGGTACGGTTCGCGGTGGTCCGGAGTGTCACGGCGAGGAACCGGAGTTTTCCTCGATACGGTACGCGGCGCGGTACGCGTGAAGCGCGGGGCGAGCCGTGCTCGCTGGTGTGGTGTTTGGTTCGGGCGCTCTCGGCGCGGTCCCGAATTCTCCCGACTCCTAAATGCTGTTTACATTTAAAAAGCTGTTTCACCGATGTTTTTCCTATCGATGTCGAGTGTGAAACTAGAACTTTTAAGGAATTTAAACGTGATATAGAACAAAACAACAATTTATTAATACCATTCGTGCCGTCCGTACCATACTTTGACGAGTGGAAAGGCCTACGAAAATAAAAATACGGTACTCCCTTTCGGAACCCTCGATTTCGAACAATGTAGGACATAAATAATTTTTAGGTCATTATGGATAAGAATTCTCCATAGAGTTTTCCATATACATTTTTTCGTATAGCAAGGCAAAAATTAAAAAATTGCGGACAGGTAAGACCGGCGAAGGACGCGGCGTTCGACGATGCAGGTAGCTATAATTGCAAGTGCACCGACTGATCGACCGATATTCACCGGCAGGCTTCGAAAAACCAATCTCTTTTGTACTATGAATCGCATTAACCTTTACTGTACACTCGGAATGCACAACACCCTAACAACAGTTTAGGTAAAATATGTAAATGTCCTTCCCCGTGCTCTTTTTTTCACTACGAGAAAATATTAATTTTAGGACAGACGCTGTCGACCCTCACTTCAATATAATATCCAGCAACTTAATTGACACAAAATAATAAATAGTTCGATAAATAATTTTGAGGCTTCCCGAATTAAAAAACGGAATTTCAAACAGGAAGAATCGTAAAATGTGGCCATATTTGTTCAAATTTTTTAACACTTGAGTCGATGGTAAAATTTGCAAAACAAAGACATTAGTAATATTTTTGCATTAACAAATCACATTCGAATATAAAATGATAAATTATTTAAAAAGAACAGTCTTTTGCGATGATGATTAAAAAAAGAAAATATTTTTATCTTTAATAATAACTATGGTATAAAATGTGTCGTGGAGGCAGTTTTCGTAAAACTCATCCAAAATAGCAAACTTTGATGGTCTGTATCCTTTAAACAATTTCCAAGATTACAAAATGATGGCTCAATCCCCCCCCCCCTCCCATTTTCTCTCGGACTACAACATATTTCAATTTCATCCAAATTCGAAACATGGTCCCAAAAAAATTATTTAATTCACATGGAATGATTCCCTTTCTAATTTGAGTATTTCCTTAAAAAAATTGTGTAATTTATGTATAATATAAGGATGTTGTAACCGTTCTTACCTACCTATTCTTTCTATTCGCATACGCTGTTACCCGTATCTCTACTTCGCGTCTCGAGACTATCCCTAACCGTCTCGCAGGGCCGGTTACTACCCTAATTTCTCGAAGCTTCCACGTTCGCGAGCTGGAATGGATTCGTGCCTCCAGGCACTGGAAAGCGGCGAGGTATGGACGAGTTAAATGAGATATTCGAAGCCCAGATAAAGTATCAAAAGGTGATATATTCTCATAGGATCCGTTGTGTGTGTTTGTGTACAGTTGATTCAAAGTACCGTGTGGAACAATGGGTCAGCCTCCCGTGCCGACGGCTCGCGACGCATAACAAGGTATTACGAACGCGTGAAAAACGCTCGCGGTACGCTCGCTCGACTCTACGTCCGGTTTTCGGAATCGGTTTAGGAAAATCCCTCAGCGCGGATTTGTGCCATGCACAGCAGGGAACGTGTCGACGTGCTCTCGAAAGACCACCTGGAAGCAATAAGACGTTCAAAGTTATGGCCCCAACGACGTCGGGAAAGATTTCTAGTACGAAGACTATTCTTCGGCCGGCAAATTTCTAACCCGTGTTCTTGAATCTGGCCGCCCAAACAACTTCGGCATTTTGCCTGTCTTGTGTGGGACGACCTTAATAATGCTAATATCTCATTTTATGATATCTTAGCAAAAGGTACAAGCTCATTAGCAATATACATATATGAGGAATGAAAATATAGTGCTGGTTTTAAAATCAGACGACTATAAAACAAAATTTCCAATATACGCTAGCATAATAGAAAGTTGTTCGAGATTCGAACGATAACGACTTGATCTGATTTCTGTTCGACACCAAGCTATAAATAGCCCGTTATTGTTCTGGTCTCGTACATGTTGTCTTCGTCGATGCGATCGCTTCTGTTTCGTCCTTTCTTTGTGTCTCCTTCTCCGTCCTTCGTTCGTCTCTCTGCTGTTGTTTCCCCAAATTTCAAACCACCTGTTTCTTCAAGATCCACCGATCGCGTCGACGGAGACAACGGTTTCTCGTTTGATCGACATTCGACCATACGCTTTCGGCTCGTACGCGTCTCGTTCACGCTCTCTGTACTCTAGCTTCAATTACGTTTTCGCGGCCGCTCCGCACGTATTCAAGCTCGAGCTTCACGTACATTCGAAAGTCCAAGTACGACTGTTCACAGTTTTCTACCATTATTGTTCTACCCTGTCAATAATCTTCTTTCATCCGCGTCGCGAATCGTCTCGTCCCGCGTGCAAGATTTCCGTTCTTCCGCGGTCAAGATCATCCGTCGCGCCGCGAGCAAGATTTCCGTTATCGCCGTTCCTCCGTGTTTGTCCGAGCGTCAGTGTACGTCAGTGTACTGTGAGTTTTGTCTTTTAAAATAAATAACCGTTGGTTCCGTGCATTTTTCGTTTCTTGCGAAATCCATTCGTCTCCTCCGGAACTTCATCCTTCTTTCCGGTGCTCTCATTCCGCGTCCACCGCTGGACGGTCCCGGCACTCGGCAATTCGCCGAACAAAAGTCATTTCAGAAAGGGTATGGAAAGAAAAGAGTTACTTGAACAAGGCAATAAAGTTTTCCATCTTCTCTTTAACAACTTTCCTGAGTTATCACATGACTGTACTGAAAAAATATTTAGTTACCTGAATGCCGAAGACTTAAGGATTTTGATGGATGCTTGTAAGCTTCTTAGCATCAGTAATCCTAATACTAATATTAATGATGTAGTGATTATAATCACTTGAGGTATACCTCAAATATATCTCAAGTACAGTACGTTTAAGTTAAGCAAGAATAGCAGAATTAGCTACTTTCAACATTAAGTAATAGCTTTAGTAATTTAAAGATAATTTTAAAGGTTTTATGGGAATATTTAAAAAGTATACGTATCAGGTTAAGGGAAAATGAGCAAATTTAGTGTACCCAAAGTTGGAGAGTGTTGAATAAACTGTTCGATTCCTTGCAGACATAAGTACTGTGAGTCCTCGCATTTCCGGCCGTAACGCAAGCGAGGATGTTACAGCTGCACGGAGCATGCTCTTTCGCCCTAAAAACACATGCGTAACAAAAGCCCTTTTCCGATTTTTGTCCGTCCTTCGACTAACCACGAAGAATGCTAATTCTCGAGTTGCCACACGCGAGGCACTCGAGGGTTCGAGCTCATGGCATTGGAAAAGTGGCCATAAGTCAATCCGTGCGGCCCTCACTCCGTGTACCGTCCGCGAGGTACTTGAAGGTCCCGGATTCGGACACAGCGGGCCTTGTGGCCAACTACAAGCGGCGGCCAAGGGGTCGTAAATCCTCTGCCGCACTTGCCATACGAACCATTATGCCGTCGCGAGGCATACTCGGGTTTGTTCGGTTTCGAATTTCCGTGTCTCTGGTTTTCTTCAACGGACCACTTAGGCCTTCGTCGCGCTGCCCCGGGGTCCCATAAATCGCGCATTTTGGAAACTCTCCCTTATTGACTTGAGGTGGTGACTTCCTCCTCCACCGGTGAGGGCTGTTTCAGAAGATCCTCCTCCCTCAAGTCAAATCAACGAATGGGGATGATTCTTCCCCCGAAAACGGGCCCATGGCCAAAAAATCGCGTCACCACCGAGGTGACGAGCAAGCGGGCCTCGGAGCAGAGCGGCAGAATCAGCAAAATCGGCATCCGAGTAATAAATAAATAATTCGAGTCAAACAATCGCGCTGTACTGTATCCACCGCTACTATTCACTGAATCCCGTAAAACAGTCACCTAAAGTTAAGTCGGCCGGTGACAGGGCATTTGTTAAGTTTGTAATAAACTTTATTTAACAAAACGCTTTATTTATCAAATGAAGATGAAGAAAATAATCGAAGAAAGGGGAGGAATGCAAGAACTCTACGTACTACAATTAATCTAGTTTATAGCATTACCCATGGTAATCTAAATAAGATTTTTTTTCTCATAATCAAGTCATAGTAAATTGAAACAACTTTTCACATTTAACAAAAGTTCTGACTTTAGATTTAGGATTGAAATTAGTAAGTGGAATGATTACTTAATAAATGTATTAGTCCCAGTTAGCCAAATGCCCTCTCAACCAAATTTAATGGAATGTGTACTCCACACATTGCGAGCAAAAGACTTATGCATTTGGTACCAAACCCTGCTTGAAGCAGAATTTAGTCCCCATTTGGTATGATTTGGTCACCAAAATTTGTCGACAAATTCCTTGTCAAATGCGGAAACAGATGGATTGCAAAATACATGCAAAGTCTCCATGTAAAATCCCATGCGCAATTGGAGCCAAACTTTGGCTTCGATCAGCCTTCGTTATAGACGGCAGGTCCGTCGCATTAAGAACGAACGTAACCTTGTTCTAACAGTAAATATCGGGAAAAATTGAAGTAAATCTTCCTGTAAGGTGGAAAAAGGTATTTTATTTAAGTTTCGATGCGTAATAAAGATAAAGTGATGCGTAAACCCCACAATGTGCCGTGAAAGACAAAGCGCCGTGTTGTGGAAGGCGAAGAGTGTGCGCGCGCGCAAGAGAGAGAAGAGCGGCAAGAGTGTGCGTGCGAGACAGAGAGAGCACGAGGAGTGTGCGAGAGAGAGAGAGAGAGAGAGAGAGAAGAGCGCGAAGAGTGGGCGTGCGAGAGGAAGTGGATTCGAAGAAGATTGAAAGAAGGATATGGAAAGGGATGACGGAATATTTTTAATGTGTATTCATTTTTTTATTTAAATTGAATTTATTTTTAAACTCTTACAATTAGGATAATACAATATAATTTAAAATTAGCACTAAAAAGTACTGTTTGGAGCATTGAAAAGTGCTGTTTGGTGCTTCTTTTTTATTTTTGTTATTTTGAGTGGAGGGAGGTTTAATGCTATTACGCACGAGAAAGTGTGGGACTCCCCAAGCGATCGCCCCCCGTTTCAGAGGGGCGATGTGATAGCGAGGGTTTACCCACTAAAACTCCTCCCTCCACTTGCGCCCCCGGTTACCATTGTTCTTCCTGTTCCCAGGGATTTACAATTCTGGCCGCACTGCCCGACGGCTTCTTGTGTCGGACCCTTTCCTTGCGAGCTTTCAGCACTACTCGCATCGAATCTTAAAATTCGAGGCGAGTGGGCCTTGAAAAAGCTTTGCTTTCGCAAGCTGCATATGCAACATTATTTAACACGTTACGTGCCTAGCCCGATTTGCTTGCCGTTCCGTTCAGGCCCAGACGCGGCCGTCACTGCTGACGGACGAGCCGAAATATCGGCTTGAGGACCGGAGTTTTCTACCGAGGGCCTTCCTCTCCACTTAGAGAGGAGCCTCACCCTCGCCTTGGGAAAGTGCCTGACCTTTTCCAATTGCAATAAACTCTTCTCTGTATTCACATCCTGAGTTTTCCCAAAATCCCCACTTCTTGCCAGATGATAAGAAAACGGGTAACCTCTGTTTACCCTGTTTTAATAAACTACATTAACTTTTTAAAATATTATATGCTTTTTTTCAAGCCTAGACTGAACAAAAACCGATGTCGCCTAAGCAAAATATTTAGTCTCACATCAGTGCGTAAGAACCGACACGCGCGGTCGTGTAATATGAACCTAAATTTCGCGGCCGGTCCCCGCGGACCGGCCGGGCCTGAGCGGAAAGTCTAACGCCGGTCCCTAGGGACCGGCGTGGCGTTTAACCCCTTAACCTACAACTACGGGCATAGCCCGTAGTACGATTATCGGGCCAAATATAAATATTAGCGGCGGCGCCTTCTTAAAATTAAAAATATTTGTGGAATATTTGATAAGTAATTACAACCTGATGCAATAATTGTGGTAGATGCAAGTACTACAAAAAGTTTATTTATACAAAAATCAGTAATACAATGTTAATAATCTGCAATGGTGTGATACAATTCGAAACGTAAGGATAGTAGTAGATGTAAGGGAACTTTGCATTTCTTACACTCCCACGTTGTTTCTCTACGTTTTTTATTTTTTTGGCAAACTCTACAAGGTTTTGACGGTCTTAATTTTGATGCTGTTGGGTCAATGTGTTTTGGAAAATGAGCCCAATGCTTCGCGTGCAGTCTCTCTGGCATATCTCCGGAAGATAATTGTCCTCGTTCTCTATAATTCGGTTTTGGCATATTCTTCAATAGTGATTCGGCTATGTTGATCCTATAGTCAACGTAACATTGTTTTGTCCCGTTATTTATATTATTGCATAAAATGTACAAATTAAAAAGACCAATATTGTTCGGCGATTTGCCGAGTGCCGGGACCGTCCAGCGGTGGACGCGGAATGAGAGCACCGGAAAGAAGGATGAAGTTCGGGAGGAGACGAACGGACTTCGCAAGACACAAAAGGTGCGCTGGATTAACGATAATTTATTAAACGCCAAAACTCTCGGTACATGGAAGATCGGACGAACACGGAGGACAACGACGAAAACGGATATCTTGCACGCGGCGCGTCGGAGAATCTTGACTGCGGAAGAGCGGAGATCTTGCACGCGAGAAGAGGCGATTCGCGACGCGGAAGCAAGAAGATTCTTGACAGAATACCGAGTATCAATTATATGAACTCTAATCGATAAGCGAGAAGAAAGCGGACGTTCGTATGTTCGTGAAAGAACGAGACTCGCGATTGAACTCGTGCGAGGCGGCTGCGAAAACGTAACTCAATCGGCGAGTATAGAGCGTGAACTAGACGCGAGTCCGCTGAGAGCGTACGGTAGAATGAACATACGAGAAATCGTTGTCTCCGTCGGAGCGATCGGTGGATCTAGAAGAAACGGGTAGTTTAAAATTTGGGGAAACGACAGCAGAGAGACGAACGAAGGACGGAGCAGGAGCGACACAAAGGAAGGACGAAACAGAAGCGATCGCATCGACGAAGACAACATGTACGAGACACGAACAATAACGGGCTATTTATAGATTGGTTTCGAACAGAAATTAAACCAAGTCGTTACCGTTCGAATCTCGAACAAATATCAAACAGATAAAAAAAATTTTTTATATCCTTTCATGTATTTTCTCATCATTGGAAAGCATGCTAATATTTGGTCTTGGAGATCAATTCCATTCATTCCCTTGTTGTACTCTGTAATACGATTTGGTTTTGGAGTACGATTGGATCCTTGTGTAGTCATTTCGACTGTTTCATGTTTTGTCGTCATAATTGTAGGATTCTCGAGGAATGGGGTGATTGATTTCAAATAACGCTTGCTGATTATTTAGTATATTTCCGTTAATAGATAAACGCTCGCACCGTGATATACTTCTTCTGATCGACTACGACTGACCGCGACTGAACGACTCTCGTCAAACTTCCACGCCTTATATATTCTTTCATCCCCTTGCATTCATCTCGCTTGCACTCTGTCTCTCGCATCCATAACTTAAAACTAAAAACATACACTTCCCTATCGCTCAGTTCTAAACACTCTTCGTTTACACCTTCTCAGTCACTCGAGTTTTCCCAAACATACCGGCGCCGGTCTGTCGCAACATGATCCGGTCGCCCGCACGCACGCACGCACAATGAACCATTCATCCCACATAATATAAACATCTCGCTTGTTTTTCCATTTTATAGAGAGTATTCGGTTGCAGCTTCTTATTGCGTATTCCCCCCTTTTTAATTTTACATTACACAAATCTTTTGGCATATGCTTCCTATTTCCACGTACTGTGCCAATTACATTTGTTTTATAATTAAACGATAATGTCATAAAAATTTTGGGGAAGAATACCAGTTATCTATGTATAAAGTGTGACCCCTGTGCAACACTGACTCAGAAAGCTCTTTGACATCACTTTCCGAAGCGCTATCATCACGGTTTATTTTATCGCGGCCTGTATATATTTTATATTCATAGCAATAGCCTGAATCGGACTCACACAATTTATAAAATTTAACGCCAAACGTTGCCCTTTTTGATGGGTTAAATTGCCTATAAGATAGGCGCCCCTTGAATTTCATGAGCGATTCATCAATAGCAATGTCTTCTTTCATTATACATACTTCTTTAATTTTTTGGTTCAAAAAATTGATCACAGGTTTAATCTTGCTCAATTTATCTGTATTGGCAACCAGATTATTGTTTGCGAAATGCAAACACCTTGTGATTTGCAGATATCTTTTCAAAGGCATTGATTTTCTAAATATCGGCGTTTCGATAACAGCCCTCTTCGACCAATTCATTTGTATTCTTGGTTTTTTTTACCTGTGCAATGATTATGGACAATGCGAAATATCTTTTAATTTCGTTAGAATCTACAGGAAATCAAGTGTCGTCGATTTCTCGTGTTCTGCGTGGATTCGCACGTATTTGATCTGCATACCGGTTAGTTTCGGTTACAATATTTTCCCAGAATATGTCATCAAATATTAGATTAAATATATCTAATTCTCTTCTACTTCCTCCAAATTGACGTAAGGTTGCCTCTCTTATGCCAGGAGTCATCGTATAGTCCCAGATTTTTGGACTATTTCTTATTTCTTTGTAAAGCCAGGGCTCTGGTAGTTGATCGTCGTCAGAAGTATCATCAATAACTAATCGTATGCATTTTCTTCGAGCAGAACAGATATCGTCACTACTGTCACTTTCGTTAGCAAAATTATTAGCACAATTCTCACTGCTCTCATCACGAAATCTTTTTCTTCAAAACATCTTGTGGGGATGCTTCTCTAGAATTTATGAAAATAAATTTCGATGTGCGAATGTGACCAAGAATAACTTGAAACTGATCACGATACGAAGAGATAATAAGAATACATCACGAGCTTCGTCTGTGCTATTTGTGGTGGGGCAAATTACAAACCGCGACCGTCGTACCACGAACGATGTCCGTAATATTTACGATTGATCCGATCAGCGTATTACACAAGTCGTGCGAATGGCTCGAAGGCTGCGCGAGCTTGTTTACGTTTTCGGCCCAAAATTCTCGAAAGTAAATCGTAGGTTAAGGGGTTAACGTGTTAACAAAGATTATTTACACGGTCATATTAATGTTAATGTATTAAAGTATGTATGTAATGTATTAAGCAATAAATAATTCTTACCGAAAAGGGCCTGCACAATTTTCGTAGTACACAATGGATGGCGACTGAAAAATAATATAATGATATACCGGTAATATATATAATATTTTAGATTAATTATATGATAGAGGAGACTGAAACTTACCGGTTCCATTGGCCCAAATGTTGCCTACAAATCCAAGCGACACAAAAACACGTGAACTAAAAATTCGCTTTTCGGTCGTCTACCTTTATCGAATACACGATAACGAATAACCGTAGCGATTTTCATTTTTCTGCATTACTGCATGCGGTCGTTAAAAACTGAATGTCATTTGTTTATCCCGCACCAACAGCGCGCATGCCCTTAAAGATATAACACAATATGTTGAGGATCTAGTCAGGCGAATGAGGCACAGCGTGACTCAGAAGCGAAAGGAAAGAGATGTAGGGAGGTGACTAAAAATGGATGTGGATAATGTACGTGGAGATGCAGGTCTAACTATGTAGTAAAATATATTAATAAAAGGTGGTTGAGTACAAGGAATTAACAATGAGTCGAGACGTCGTCACGAATGCACGGAAGATGCGCGAAGCCTACGAACACCAAAGACAAATACAGCGATCAGTTGATTGTAAGAAAAGACGCGTAAAGTACGATGATCAGTCGATCAGAGAATTTACCAAAGGACCCCGCGCTGGGGTTGTCGCGGGTTATTTATACTGTGTGTGGCCACCGACAGCGGAAGGAATAAGGAGTGGGGTTTTTGAAAATGACAAAGGATTTGGCGGTGTTGAACGTTAGTTAGCGCACGAGGGCAATGCCCTAACGGCCGCTGCTGCACAGGAGGCAAGGACGGTGGGTAACGAATTTGATATTTTGGAATATGGGAAACGATGGCCCACGCGACAAGTAATCCATCAGACGTAAACATAAGGTTCACGTCTGCGTGCGTTGACCCGGTCTCGGCGCCGAGCTCGATCAGCTGGCTATTGTCAACTGAGCACCGAGGCCGCTCATCTGCGAATTAGCGCAAAAACTTTATGGCCTCTATATACAGGGTGAGTCACCTAACGTTTGCACCTCAAATATCTTTGTTGTTTCTAAAGATACGTAAAATGTGGTAAGGACAAAGTTGAATGGTACAATGGGGCTGACACGATGCAAAAAAAATGTTGTTTTTATGTCATTTTTTTCTAGAGATATCAAGGTCACCTTCACTTTTTTAAATGGAACCACCCTTTTTTAAACACCTACAATGATAGTCCCTTTCATTAGGAATTCAGTGACAATAATTATTCCAATGTCATTCAAGGTCACAGACAGAGAAAACGTATAAGATTTAGAATATGAAAGCAGAATACGTTTATCACGGTTGAGACTTGTAGTAAATAGTAAACATAGTATGGTCGTAGTTAAAGTAAACATACTAAGGTCCTTCAATGTTATTGTTATTCAGCATTCTTATTTACTATCAGTATGTTTCCAAATGCGATTCCGTCTTATTCAATGACTGAAAAGTGTGATCACGATTTACTGTGAATGTAGAAAAATGCAGTGCAGGCCCGATTACTTTATGAAGAAAGGTACCCCGAGCGAAACACTCCTTCTAGACATACTTTCATTAATACGTACAGGTTGTTTCGAAGTACTGGAAGTGTACATGCAAGACAGCACAAACGGAAGAATCCCACGACTAATTACGACAATGAAATTAATATTTTAGGAGCTATAGCTGTCAATTATTGCTTCAAAATTATTCATTTTTTTCTAATGTCTTGTTTACGGACGAAGCAACATTCACTAATCATGGCTCAATTATACTTTTATAAAATACAGGTATTCTGCTTCCATATTTTAGTTTCATACGTTTTTTCTGTCCTTGACCTTGAATGACCTTGGAATAATATAGTCCCTGAATTCCTAATGAAAGGGACTATCATTGTAGGTGTTGAAAAAAAGGGTGGTTCCATTTAAAAAAATCGAGGTGACCTTGACATCTCTAAAAAAATGACATAAAAACAAAATTTTTTTATGGCATCGTGTCAGCCCCATTGTACCATTCAACTTTGTCCTTACCATATTTTACGTATCTTTAGAAACAACAAAGATATTTGAGGTGCAAACGTTAGGTGACTCACCCTGTATATTGCCGAAATGGTTTTTGCGTTACCGGAGTTACCGGTCACAACGACCGTTGCAACGATTTTGAACACAATAATACGCGTAAGTATTAATGCACACATTAATAATTTAATTAATTTAATTAATTAATTTTTTTTAGAGGTATAATATGTGTTTGGGAATGGGTGGCTGGGACAGCCTTATCGGAAGACTTGGAAAGTCGAGGCGGATGTTCGGAAACGGGTTTGGGCGAAAACTCCGTGCGCGACGATACGATACGTGAAGAAAGGTAGGAGGGAGCACGTGGTCGGTTAGTTTGTACGAGACTTCATGTAGCACTTTGGTTAATCACTCTTGTATTTGTTAATCACAATGTACACCGTCGAAAATAAAGGACACGTACGATCCACTTGGCTGAGCCCTTGATTTACGCGCAATGCGGTATAGAAAAACTGGTAAAAACGACGGAATCGGTTCTCGAGAAGCGTGGTTGTGCGCCGATGGTTCGCGGAAAAAGAAGACCGATTCCGGCAATCGCTCGCGGATGTCGTCACTCGCGAGTGCGACGATTGGCTAGTGTGCCGTGGGCTGATTCGCGGAGAGGGACGTGTTCGGGAACTAATTAGCGCCGCGCTTGAGCGCGCGCAGATTAAATATCGGCGCCGATTCCCAAACAATATGCATAATTTTTAATTTATAATGTGCGTCTGTTAGGTGTCGCGCGTTACGCGATCATGGGCAGTGCACTTTGCGACACCAGACAGGAAATAACAGCTCTCACGACGTAGGTGTCAGTGTTTCGACACGCGCACTGTTTCCGTCTTGTTTGATTAGTGATTCCTTTGTTAGCTAATTACTAATTATTAAGTTCGTGAATTAACTCTGAAGCAGTGAAGTCTGGATGAGCAGTAGATTCGAAGGAAGGAAGGATAGAAGCAGAGAAGACGCCAGATAAGTATTACCACGTGGTATTGTTACCAATACACGTAACAAATTATTATATATTTTGGATCGTAGAGTTTTGAAGAAGTCGGTTTCACGAAAACCGTATAATAAATTAAGCCCTAGGCAGAAACGAAATATTCGGCGCAAAATAACCTCAAATTTGAGGAAGTTTTCACGTGACAATAAATTACTGTTTCGGCTTGAACGATTGTTCGAGTGCCTGAGGCCGGGACCACTCAGAATTGAGCGCTGAGGAAAGTGGTGAAGACTGCAGGTGATATGCACGAGACGCGAAATTTGTTGCAAGTCACTTTAATGTTTTTCGACACGACTAGGCCCCACCGCTGGCACAAACAAAGAAATGTGACGGAAATCGCGATACAAACTGTAGCGAGATAGGAAGCGACGATGCCGCGAGAAAATGAATAATTGAACTTACAAGGAGAAGCCATGTCCTTCGGGTCACCGATTCGGTTGAAACTTTGCACACTTATAGATCTCGTTCTCCTCTTTACGAATATATACCATTATAGTGGCAGATACCCAATACTTTTCGAGATATTGACGATTGAAGTTTCATAATTTCCCATGTAATGCCGTATTTTTTCTAGCCTACAACAAGAGTCGGTGTGGCGCGACGGTAGCGTGCGGACCAGGGTTCAAATCCTGCCGACTAACACATTTTTTTTTTTTCATTTCATTATCATTGCATATTTATATTATTAATTTCAAACGATTAAATTTCACGCATATAATTGCATTTTGAATTACAAATAACATGTATTTATTTACTAACAGAAGTAGAATATTTATTGTAGAATACTTACAGTTGTTATGTACAGCAGTGGTATTTGTCGTAGAAGCAAACAAAACACAATGAAGCGAAACACCTTGCACATCGTATAAATACACTTTGGTCACATGAACATTTGTTTTTTAATAGTTCCATTGGGAAGCACACCTGGTTTACATTTTCAAAAATTTCCCTATCGTTCGATAGTCCAGCGGCGAACCATGCGTATTGTAACATTGGTTTAAAAATTACTGCAGACAATTGCTTATGAATGAGAGAATGTATTTTAATTGCATCTTCTCTGCTTGCAATTTCTCGATTTTGTTCAATTAAATATGTGCAGTTTTGAATTTTTTTTAATAAATTTTTTACCTGTCTATAAAAGTACACGTCGCAAGGTTGTACTAGTGGTGTACATTTTGGTGGAATTACTCGAAGAGTTGTGACGGGTATCCGTCGGGGGTGGAGGGAGTGCCGACTCAGCCGGCTGCCAGGGGTCGGTAGCGCCTCGAGGAGGAATAACTGGTAGAGTCGTTTTCCGGTGAAATATTCGTTTATTGTCCGTATTCTTTCTCTTTACACAGGTGGCGCGATTGCGGCGGTATCGCGGTGTTATCGCGCCGGGTCGGTAGCGCGGCGGATCGGTAGCGCGGCGGATCGGTAGCGCGGCGGCGCGGTATCGCGGCGGCGCGGTATCGCCTCGGCGTCGGGGGAATCGGTCAGGGGTTTGTAGGACGGTCCCGCGGGCTTGCGCCCCTCGGGGGAGGGATTCCGGCCCGTTTGCACGGTGCCGGCTCGGACGAGTTTCCCGTAGGCTTGCGCCCCTCGGGGGAGGGATTCCGGCCCGTTTGCACGGTGCCGGCTCGGATGAAGTTCCCGTAGGCTTGCGCCCCTCGGGGGAGGGATTCCGGCCCGTTTGCACGGTGCCGGCTCGGATGAATTTCCCGCAGGCTTGCGCCCCTCGGGGGAGGGATTCCTGCCCGTTTGCACGGTGCAGGCTCGGATACGGGAACGAGGGTGTTCGGCGGAAACGGTGGTTACGGCAGGAACGGGGTACGGTCGGGTTGGAGGTACAGCGGAGGGCTTATTCGGCGGTAGCTCTCGGTCTCGCATGCCTGGCCTCAACTGCCCCGATTGCTGCTTCTCGCGGCCTATTTATCCTTCCCACCGCCCATTTCCACTCGCGAGCAGCCGGCTCGTCGCGGCGGCCACCTCGCGGCCGCGACGGGAGGCTGTGCTCGGCCGCGGTCTCGGCGCGCTCGCTGGGAGTGGGGCGGTGGGAGGCGCGGTGTTAGGCGGGGAAGTCGCGGGCCTTCTATATACCCGTTACATCCCCCTCCTACTTCGGGGCGCGAGACTTCCTCGCCGGTACTATTTACATTTTTTTTTCCGGTTTCCAAGGTAACGGTTATCGGCTTATCTACTAACGGCTTACTCGCTAACGGTTATCGGCTTATCTACTAACGGCTTACTCGCTAACGGTTATCGGCTTATGTACTACTTAATCCTACGCGCTATTTACAACTTACTATCTACGGACTTATAGCTACACCTTATACCTACGGTTATTTACAACTTACGAACTACGGTTACTTATAACTACACCTTATACCTACGGTTATTTATAACTTACGAACTACGGTTACTTATAACTATCGCTATTTACAACTTACTCTCTACGGTTCCCGTGCGACCTATGGGGTGGGTCCGGGAGGCTGGTTGGACGGCCATTTAAAGGTCATGTTTAATATCCCTCCGCGGGATAGTCGGAGGTAGACCCACCCTCCTGGGATCGGCAGGCGGTGGCGTTCCCCCGGCGGTAGCTGGTCCAGGCGGAGGTTGAAGCTGTGCGGTCGGCCCGCGTCCTCCATGACCGAGGCTGGCAGTCGTCGGCCCTCTGGTTGGTCGCCTTCGATTGGCCGCACCCCTGGTATTGGCGGCTGGGCTGTCGTCCTTGGCCGCTGTCCGGCCGGTGGCCTGGCTGTTTGTGTGCCTGGCCCGGTTGGCGGCGCTGGTGTTCCGGTCGGTGGAGCTGGCCCGGTTGGTGGTGCGGGTACGGCTGGTGGTGTCGGTACCGTTACCGTGTATTGGGCTAGAAGTTCTTCCAGCTCCCGGAGGGTGTCGTCCGTGTCGGTGACAGCCAGTGTTGCCCCCACGTGGTGACTGGTGGGGCCTACTGCCTGCCCCACCGCTGGTGGTGGCCCTCCGGACGTTGTGGCCTCCGTCCCGCTTTTTTCCAGGGTGGCCGCTGCAATGTTGGTGGGCTGTTGCCCCGGGCCCGGTGGTCTTCCCGTGACCGCTGATAATTCGCCTGCTGTCCTCCGCGGCGGTCTCATCCGCGGTGGCGGTCCTCGCCTGGTCGGTGGCCCTGCTGGTGTTGGCCGGTGTGCGGGGTTCGGCCATTGCACCGTCCCGTCCCTTAACCTCTGGCGTATTCGGGCCTCCGTTGGCCGGCTGTTCGGGTCTCTTCTCATCTGAATCGCCGCTGCTCGGCATGCTGCCGGTGGTACGTCTTTCTGCTTTGGCATCTTGCTGCAGACTGACTGCTCCGCTCGCTTCTCCGCGACTTAATATTTCCTCCCGGAAATCCCCCTCCAGGTCGCACGGTTTAAGATCCTGGATGTGGGCTCGGTGGCGTGTCCCTCTACCGGCTTGGACTACGACTACCGTTGGGCCGAGGATTGCGCGGACGCGATACGGGCCGGAGAATTTTGGCGCGAGTTTCGCGCAGAAGCCGTCTGCTGCTGCCGACAGAGGGTGCTCTCGTCGCATTACTGCGTCGCCGATTTGTGGCGCCCATTTCCGTCGGTGCCGGTTGTAGTTTTTACGTTGTGTTTCGGTCGCCTGTGCCTGCGCAGTTCGTGCCATTTTTCGACCTTCGTGTAATCGCTCTATGGTGTCGACTCGTGTTTGAAGGTCTGTGTTGGTGGTGTTTTCCCGGTACGTTTCGGTGGGAGGGCGGTCTGTTCCCTCGATCGGTAATTCCCGGCCGTACGTTAGGTACGCTGGTGTTAATCCGGTTGCTTCGTGTCGGGCCGTGTTGTATGCGAACACTGCGCTTGCTAGGCTGCGATCCCAGGCTCGGTGATTGCCGTCTGTGGTTTGGGCTATTATTGTTTTTACTACCCGGTTTGTCCGTTCTACTGGGTTACACTGTGGTGTATACGGCGGCGTTTTCTTATGTTCCACTCCGTATTGTTGGAGGAGTTTACGGAACTCATGGCTTTCGAATTGCCGTCCGTTGTCCGTTATGCCTACCCGGGGGCATCCATGTCTGAGGAATATGAGTTCCTCGAGTGCTCTGGTGACTGCTGGGGCGGTTGCCTGTCGGAGTGGTCTTGCTTCGGTCCACTTCGAGAATTTATCCTGCAGTATGATGATCGTGCTGTATCCTTGGCTGGTTCGGGGGAGCGGGCCTACCAGGTCAGCTGTTATAACATCCCCCGGGGCTATTGCCGGGGTGGAGAACATTTCCCCGGCTGGTGCCTGTTGCCGTGCCTTGTATTTTAGGCAGCTGAGGCAGCGACGGACGTATGCTGCTGCGTCGCGTCTCATCCCCGGCCAGAAGTATCGCTGGCCGAGTCTGGCCAGTGTTTTTGCCCTTCCGAGGTGTCCTGCCTTGGGGTCGTCATGCATTTTCTTTAGTATTCCGTTCCTTTCGGCTGCCGGGATGCAGCGCTTCCACTCCCATTCGGTGCTTAGTCCCGCATTGTCCGGTATGTGGCGGTACAGGTTTTCCTGGTGTATCCTATATTCTGGGAGTTTCTTGGGATTTTCCTTTACGGTGGTTTTTACCCTTTCATACCACGGTAGTTTGGGTGGTTCGAGTGTGCTCGCCACTTCTGGTTGGCGGGAGAGGGCATCGGCCACCAAGTTTTGTTCTCCCTTGCGGTAACGGATGTCGAAGTCGTATTGCTGCAGTTCAAGGCCCCAGCGGGCTAGTCTTCCTGATGGGTTATCCATCTGCTGCAGCCATTTGAGTGCCTGGTGATCGGTGATGACCGTGAATTTGTACCCCTCCAGGTATGGTCTCATTTTTCGTATGCCCCATACTACGGCAAGACACTCCTGTTCGGTGACCGAGTAGTTTCTTTCGGCCTTATTTAGTGTCCTGCTTGCATACGCGATCACCCGTTCCTCTTTGTTGATCTCTTGGGTGAGGACTACTCCTAGGCCGTTCTGGCTTGCGTCGGTTTGTAGGCAGAACGGTTGATTGAAGTCCGGACAGGCTAGGACCGGTGCGGTGGCTAGTTGCGTTCTCAAGGTTTCGAACGCCTGGTTCTCGGTTTCTCCCCAGTGCCATTTCTGACGCTTCTGCAGTAAACGGTGTAGTGGTTCGGCCGTGTCTGCGAAGCGTGGCACGAATCGTCGGTACCAGGAGACCATCCCCAGGAATCTCCGTAGCCCCTTGATGTTTGTCGGGGCTGGTACGCTTCGGATAGCTTCCACCTTGTCCGGATCGGTTCTGACCCCTTCTCGTGTGACCAGGTGTCCGAGGTAGCGGAGCTCGGTGCGGCAAAACCGGCATTTCTCTGCGTTTACTCGCAGGTTTGCTTGCTGTAGGCGTTGCAGTACCTCTCGTAGGTTTTCCAGGTGTTCCTCGAATGTAGCCCCGAGTACTATTATGTCATCGAGGTATGCGAACGCTCGAGGCTCGAGTTGCGGGCCGATTATTGTGTCCAGTAGCCGTTGAAATGTTGCTGGCGCTGAGTGTAGCCCGAATGGCATTACTTTAAATTGGAACAGCCCGCGCCCGGGAACGGTGAATGCGGTGACCGGTCTGCTCTTTTTTGCCAGTGGTACCTGCCAGTATCCGTTTGCTAAATCGATAGTTGACAGGTATTTTGCCCCCCTGAGTTTTTCCAGTGTCGCCTGGACTTGCGGTAGAGGGTATGCATCTTTCTCCGTTACGTTGTTTACCCGTCGGAAGTCGATGCAGAAGCGGGGTTTTCCGTTAGCTTTACGGACGATGACGATGGGTGAGCTCCAGGGGCTGGCCGATGGCTCGATAATCCCCTCTTGGAGCATTCGGTCTACTTCCTCGTTGATGATTGCCTGGGTCGCTGGGTTTCGTGGTGTGTATCGTTGTTTTACCGGTTCGGCGTTGCCTGTGCGTATGTGGTGTTCGATGAGGTGTGTTGTGCCCGTTATTCTCTCGAACCGTGGTAGCTCCTCGTCTAGGAGTTCTAGGAGTCGGTCCTCCTCCTCCTCTGTGCATTCTGTGAGGCCCTGCTTGTCCTCCAGCGTATCATTTTCCTCCCACGGTTCGAAGGTCCAGCGGTGTGGTCCGAGGGTGATTGTAACTCCTAGCGTGTGGAGTGCATCTACCCCCAGAATGACTGCCTGTGAGAGTGTCGGCAGGATCGCGCAGGCTAGTTGGATTTCTCTCTCGCAGATTATTGCCGGTATCTCCATTTCTCCTTGTAGCCTCGCGGATGAACCGTCGGCGACCCGGACTGACGGGTTCCCTCGTTTGACGTGGGCTCCTTTTTTTTGGCACCAGTCGGCTACATCTTGCCGAATGTAGGTGCGTGTGGCCCCTGTGTCTACTAGCGCCGGGAACCGCCGTCCGTAGGTTTCCAGCCTGATGAAGAGCCGGTTATCGGGGTGTGTCCCCTCGGAGGCGTTGGCCGGGTGTTCGATCGGTCGGTGCCTCTTCCGCCGATCCAGTTGGCGTTTCCCGCCACGGGATTGCATGTGCATTGGGCGGTGGTTCGTCCTTCGGTTCCGCAATATGAGCAGAAGAGCCGGGGCGCACGTTGGCATTCTTGCCGGTGGTGGCCTCGTTGCCCGCATCTCCAACAGCAGGTTTCCCTGTTATAGGCGGTTAGGCTATTTATGCGTGGGCCCTGGTATATCTGGTTTTGGTTTTCTACCGGTGCCTTTCGGCGTTTCTCTCGTTCCAGGAGCTCTTCGTACTCGTCCGTATGGCTTAGGAGTTCTGCCATGTCCCGGACCTCGGTTTGTCTGAAGTACCGTTGGTACTCTACCCGGAGATTGACGTAGAGTCTCTCTAGTTTCTCTTCCGTCGAGAAGCCTCCATGGCGTCTCATCATCGTTTGCATTTCCGTTATGTAGTCTCTCGCCCGTTCTCCTGGTTTCTGCAGGCGATCGCGTATAGCCTCTTCGAGGTCTCTTCGACGGTTTCGCGGGAGGTATTGTGCCTCGAAGGCCTTCTGGAAGTCGTTCCATGTGCTCCAATTTTCCTGTTCGTTGTGGAGCCATTGTAGAGCAGGTCCCCGGAATATTTCCGAGAGGCACCCCAGGATTTGTTCCGGTGCGACCTTGTAGCTCCTTTCTAGGTCTCTCAGTCGGTCCAGGAAATCTTCTGCGTTTTTCCCGTCGAAGTGGGTGCCCCACCGGCGGATCTGTTCCATCGCGCTCGGTAGTTCCTCTTTGCTCGGTGGATCCTCCTTCATTTTTATTTTTCCGGCTATACGCTTTCTTAATTCATCCAACGTGCCTGTTGTTGCTAATCCTCGTTGGCTGGCTTCGTAAATCGCTTCGTTTTTTCTCAGCGCATATATCCACCCGGTCGGTTGGCTCATCTGCCTTTTCCTCTACTCGGTCCTTCCTCGAGGTTCCTCCTTATCTCGACTGTTCGGGCGCCATTTGTGACGGGTATCCGTCGGGGGTGGAGGGAGTGCCGACTCAGCCGGCTGCCAGGGGTCGGTAGCGCCTCGAGGAGGAATAACTGGTAGAGTCGTTTTCCGGTGAAATATTCGTTTATTGTCCGTATTCTTTCTCTTTACACAGGTGGCGCGATTGCGGCGGTATCGCGGTGTTATCGCGCCGGGTCGGTAGCGCGGCGGATCGGTAGCGCGGCGGATCGGTAGCGCGGCGGCGCGGTATCGCGGCGGCGCGGTATCGCCTCGGCGTCGGGGGAATCGGTCAGGGGTTTGTAGGACGGTCCCGCGGGCTTGCGCCCCTCGGGGGAGGGATTCCGGCCCGTTTGCACGGTGCCGGCTCGGACGAGTTTCCCGTAGGCTTGCGCCCCTCGGGGGAGGGATTCCGGCCCGTTTGCACGGTGCCGGCTCGGATGAAGTTCCCGTAGGCTTGCGCCCCTCGGGGGAGGGATTCCGGCCCGTTTGCACGGTGCCGGCTCGGATGAATTTCCCGCAGGCTTGCGCCCCTCGGGGGAGGGATTCCTGCCCGTTTGCACGGTGCAGGCTCGGATACGGGAACGAGGGTGTTCGGCGGAAACGGTGGTTACGGCAGGAACGGGGTACGGTCGGGTTGGAGGTACAGCGGAGGGCTTATTCGGCGGTAGCTCTCGGTCTCGCATGCCTGGCCTCAACTGCCCCGATTGCTGCTTCTCGCGGCCTATTTATCCTTCCCACCGCCCATTTCCACTCGCGAGCAGCCGGCTCGTCGCGGCGGCCACCTCGCGGCCGCGACGGGAGGCTGTGCTCGGCCGCGGTCTCGGCGCGCTCGCTGGGAGTGGGGCGGTGGGAGGCGCGGTGTTAGGCGGGGAAGTCGCGGGCCTTCTATATACCCGTTACAGAGTATATGTGGTGTTTCCTTCTTCGGTTAAAAATAATGTGTCGTACATTCCCTGATTTGTCTGTCCTCCCCAGGAATCAATCAACAGGAGAAATTTGTTGTCTTCCACATAAGGTTTCATTACCAATTTTAAATAGCATTTATAAATATCCTGTGTAAGTTTTCCGGATTTCGAACAAGTTACTATTATGTTTGTGTGATGTGACATAAGTTCATCTACTTTTTTTTTAACAAGTGGTCCGAATTTTCCTGAAGGTTCTTGCATACATAAAAAAACATGAGGTAATAGCTTTCCTGCCATTGTTATACTGTACTGTGCTGAATATGTATGTGTTGTTTTTGCAATATTTTTTTTGCTTACGAATACTGTCTTTTCTCCCTTATATGTCATTGTCCTTTCGAATGTTGATTGGTATTGGCATCCTGTCTGATCCGTGTTGATTATATAATTTAAATGGAATTGCGGGGTGATATGTTTCACTACTTTCCGAAAATTTTCGGCGGCTTGCTGTATTTCATCAAAATTATTGGCTTCTTTTGAAGAAATGTATTTTGTGATTTTCCTTTGTCGAATATTATGTTTCAATTTGAAACACGTTAACCATGAATGACTTGCTTTAAAATGAAAATTTTCGGATTCAAATTGATAAGAACCTGCCAGTGCCCATTCTCGAAGGTTTCTTGTGGTTACCTGTTGGTAATTTTCACGAGATTCTTGGAACCGGTCGTACGTCCATTTATCAATTGCATTATATTTATCATATTTCGTGCCTCCCTCTTTAATTTGTTTTTCCCAGCGATGTAAATCTTCTTTTCTTTTCAAAAGTTTGCTACCTTTTGAGCGAATTGATTTTAAATTCCATGATGGGTTCTGGCGGGCAATAGTAACAGTTTTTATTTTTGTATCCAGCGTCACAATTCCTGATTTTTTCTTGTTTACTTCCGTATCGGACCACTCATCTTCAGCAGATTCGTCAGCTGTAATTTTGGAGAATACATTTTCCCTATCTATGTCGTAATTAGAAATGAGATTCTCCTCCGTAACTATTTCGTTATGATCGATCATATCCAGGATCAGTTCAAATATTTTCTCGCCTATTGCTATCGCTGCATGAGAAATTACGGATGATCCTTCTGATGCAATTAAATTTTCATTGTGAAGGAGTCCTTCCGCATATATAAAAGCGTCCTTTAAACATTGCTTTTCATTTTCAACAATCGCACTTGCATGGCGTACACAATCATTTTCACTCGCGATAGAAACACTACGAGATGAAAATCTCGACGTAGACGCTCGCGTATTCATTTTTAGAAGAAGTTCTTGCTTTGACTGTGAAACAAAACTGACTGTTCAACTGACTGGGAAAATGCAATTCGGAACTTCGTGGGTTGGATTATCATCCCCAATATAAACATTCAATAGACAGTGACATCGGAGACGCTCTTGAGATAGAGGAAACTCTTGAGAACGCGACGCAGTTTGAAAACGGCGGGTCACATTACTTACCATTCGTGCTCGTAGTGATAAAGTTTGAATTTTCCTCTAATGATTAGTTTTAAATTCTTTTTCTTCAATGCATATGATGATAAGTACCGGTTTCATTTTGATAAAATATAGCAGGCCGCCGAAAATGATCGGAAAGCAGTAAAATATATCACCTCGCAATTCCATTTAAATTATATAATCAACACGGATCAGACAGGATGTCAGTATCAATCAACGTTCGAAAGGACAATAACATATAAAGGAGGAAAGATCGCACTTGTTTAAAAAAAGGTAGATGAACTTATGTCACATCACACAAACGTAATAGTAACTTGTTCGAAATCCGGAAAGTTAACAGAAGATATTTATAAAGACTTCTTAAAATTTAATATATATATTTAATATATAAATTACTATTACTATTTAATTACTATTAACTATTATTTAATATATAACAATAGTAAATAATGTGGCGGCCCGCGCAAAGAGCACGCCGACCACCGACAGACATACATTGTATACGCGGCGGCGACCGTCCTCGGAAAGCCGCAGAGAAACACGTGAAGATCGGCTTCGGGGACGGTCGCCATCTGTTAAACAATCGACTGACGCGAGGGAGAATCGGTCGGTCGAAGGCATGCGATCGACACTCGCTCGCGAACGTCGGTATAGGACGGTTGACGGTCCACCGACGAATAAAGACGAATACCCGCGAACACGGCCTCAGTCATTTCACCCGACTCCCACAATAATCCTGTTGTTAGTAAATAAATACATGTTATTTGTAATTCAAAATGCAATTATATGCGTGAAATTTAATCGTTTGAAATTAATAATATAAATATGCAATGATAATGAAATGAAAAAAAAAATGTGTTAGTCGGCAGGATTTGAACCCTGGTCCGCACGCTACCGTCGCGCCACACCGACTCTTGTTGTAGGCTAGAAAAAATACGGCATTACATGGGAAATTATGAAACTTCAATCGTCAATATCTCGAAAAGTATTGGGTATCTGCCACTATAATGGTATATATTCGTAAAGAGGAGAACGAGATCTATAAGTGTGCAAAGTTTCAACCGAATCGGTGACCCGAAGGACGTGGCTTCTCCTTGTTAGTGAAACAGCATCTCACATCCTTATATGTATTTTATCATACGTAAATTATACATATAAAATACTTCTTAAATAATTTATCATGTTATACGCAAATGTAATTTCTTAATGAAAATATATTGGAAACATCTTTGTTCTGCAAATTCTACCACCGGTTAAAGTGTAAAAATATTTTTTTAAATATGGCCGTATTCTACAATTCTTCCTGTCTGAAATTCCGTTTTTTAATTCGCGGAGCATCAAAAATTGCAAATATTGGGTACTTGAAACTGTTATAAAAATATATTAGATTGGAGGGAAAGTTCTGCCGTATTTTAAAGAAAACATTTGAATCAATTTATAAAACTACGTGTTTAATATTATTCAATGATATAATTTCCATTATTTGTAAGGACTTGTTGGGTTACCCTGAGATCGTCGACAACTCATTTCACCGACACTGTTTTCATCGACACGATTTGACCGACATTAACTTTCGTGGACAGTATGTTGTAACCGTACATTATCTATCTGACTATTTTAATTAACTACTCAAGAATAATCTATACGATCTCGCGGGGGCCGGTTACTACCCCAAATTCCCTACGCGTGACAATTCGCGAAGGAGATGGATTCGTGCCTCCAGGCACTGGAAAGCGGTGAGGTTGGGACGAGATAAATAAAGCTTGTAGGCAAATTTCTGGTAAAAGGGCAGTATATTCTTGGAAGAACTATTTATATCTATAATGTGCTCGCATAAGAGCTGTTTGTACACAGGACGGCCCGCGATCCTTCCCGACGTTCAGGGTAATAAATTCCGTTGTGATGACGCGCGGAATACCGAGCATCGGTAATCCGTACCGAATTCTCGTAACCCGTAAACACATAATGTATACCGTTGTCTCTACACCTGGTTTTTCGAGAACTGATCTAAACGATTTTAATATGAATCGCGCCCCGCGATATGCGAATTCGTGACCTGTCTAACCAACCATGCACTCGGCCGCAAGTACGTACGAGTGGTCTGGTTGGAGACACACACTAAAAACCCCTGGCACTCCACGCGACCAAGAAGTTTACTCTTCGGCACGATACGTGGCCTTCGAGCAATCTTTGTATAGGTAGCGGCAGAACGACAGGGATCGTGCACAGTCCGATCGCTCTAATCCGACCCGTGTGCCCGACGTAGTGACGGTTGAACGACTCGTTTCGACCTCGTGATCGATCGAAGTCGAACCTGTCAGACCACCCAGGTACTTGGCCGAATTCTCGTACAAATGGCCCAAGTGGAGACACACACTAAAAACCCCTGGCACTCCACGCAACCAAGAAGTTTACTCTTCGGCACGGTACGTGGCCTCTGAGCAATCTCCGTGGAGGTAGCGGCAAAATGTCAGCGATTGTGCGGTGTTCGGTCGGATCGATTCGACCCGAAGGGAAATCGTGCGTTCGTTCGAACAATCCGTACGCGTACTACGCACTGCACGATTGTGGACGTGTCAGACCATCCATGCACTCGTCCGAATACTCGTAGAAGTGGTATGGATGGAGACGCACACTAAGCCGTCGGTCACGCCACGCTACCAAGGACTATGCTCTTCGGCACGATACGTGGCCTCCGAACGTATTCTTTATAGATAGCGGCAGAATGATCACGACTGTGCAAATCCTACCGGAGCAGTTATGGGCATTTCGAACGAGAACCACGAATTTGACGATAACGAAGTGATCGACGCTTACGCGTCGAGGATAGAACAGCCGGTTTGTCTGTTCTATCGGGTCGGTTTGACCCCTCGATCGCGTACCGTGTTTCGCCGCCAGGACGCTTCCCGAACGCGTGCGGCTAGACCCGCTTCCAGACGTAGAGTGGTCTATCTGCGGCACGCATCGACCTCCTTCGATCGGTATCGAGTGGGGATCCATGCGTGCGCATTGCGACAAGTGTCGCGATATCTCGCTGTTCTTTTCTTTGTCAGGACTCGCGGTTTACGTCACGGAGTGTTATGGCGGGGTCGACATCGTCGTTTGATATATGACATCGATATGTAACCTGTACGGTTACAATGTTTTCATCGACATGGTCAGATAGCCGACAAATATTTTCATCTACACGGTTTGACCGACACTATGTTTTCATTGACACGGTCAAATCGTCAACAAATGTTTTCATCGACAGTCTATATTTAGCGACAGAATTAAGTTCTTCGTTCCACTGACATAATCCGTTGCATTTCAAATTACATAAGTCTTGGCTCAAAAAATGTTTAACTTATAATCCTCATACACGCATTTTCGGCTGAATTCGCAATATTGGCTACAGCGCTTATACATACTGTATAGCGTGACAGCCTTCGGCCTCAAAACATTGGGCTAACAGCCGCGGCAGAGATGGTGATAGGCATACCTACGATAGACTCGATTTGTTTAGGTACCGTCACCCGGCGCTGCTCTGTATGGAGCGGTTTATGACAGATCATTACTATTGAGCTGGAAGTCGGCACAGTCGGCACAGTCGGACAACATCTGTTTACTGTAAAGTAATTTGTAGACACCGACCTCTTCGACGAATGTAAAAATGCTACAAAAACGGTGACACTTCCAAAATGGCGAAATTAAAATTATTTCAAGGCCAGGTTGTACCTGTCCCCACAGCGACCCTCGTCTCTTACCCGAAAATAATATTTCGGAACGCGCTTTTTGCCCCCTTTAACCCCCTTTTTACCGAATGACAATTCCGAGGTTTCTTCATGACAGAAGTTCACCGCAGGAGACATAACTAGAATTTCCCAATTGGCGGTAATGAGGCACCCCATGTATTGTAACCGTACTTTCCTACCGTTTCTACCGATTCGCGTACGCCGTTACTCGTATCTCTACTTCGCGTCTCGAGACTATCCCTAACCGTCTCGCAGGGCCGGTTACTACCCTAATTTCTCGAAGCCTGCACGTTTGCGAGCAGGAATGGATTCGTGCCTCCAGGCACTGGAAAGCGGCGAGGTATGGACGAGTTAAATGAGATATTCGTAGCCCAGATAAGGTAACAAAAGATGATATATTCTCGTAAGAACCGTCGTGTGTGTTTGGATACAGTTAATTCCAGGTACCGTGTGGAACAATAGGTCGGCCTCCCGTGCCGACGGCTCGCGACACATAAACAAAGTATTATGAACGCGTGAAAAACGCTCGCGGTACGCTCGCTCGACTCTACGCCCGGTTTTCGGAATCGGTTTAGAAAATCACTCAGCACGGATCGCGCCCCGCGACAAGCAGTTCGTGACCCGTCTGACCGTCCCTACACTCGGCCGGATAATCGTACGAGTGATCAGGATGGAGACAAACACGAAATCGCCGTCACTCCACGCTTCCAATGATTCTGCTCTTCGGCACGTAATCGTGGCCTCCAAGCAGTCTCGGGCGAGGCGGCGGCAGAGTGTCAGTGACCGTGCAAAGTCCGATCGCTCCTATCTGACCCGAAATCCGCGATCGAACGACGTCGTACCCGTCAGACCATCCAGGCACCTGGACGATGTTCGGACAAGTGGCCTGAGTGGAGACGCACACTAAACCTTGGTCACTCCACGGGACGCACGAGTCTACCCTTTGGCATGATACATGGCCTCGGAGTATTCTCGGATATTGGTCACGGCAGAGTGTCCTCGATCGTGCAAGGCGCGATCGTCTCGATTCTGTAGAGACGTGCACTAAACCTCGATTATTCCACGGGACCTATAAGTTCACCCTTTGGCACGATACGTGGCCTCGGAGTGATCTCGGACAAAGATCACGACAGAATACTCGGGATCGTGCGATGCTCTTTCGTACCGATTCGGGGGAGACTCGCACTAAACCTCGGTCGCTCGACGGGACCCAGGAGTCTACCCTTCGGCACGATACGTGGCCTCGGAGCAAGCTCTGATAAGGTCACGACAGAGTAGCCGCGATCGTACGAAGTACAATCGCCTCGAATCTGGTCGGGACCCACACCAAACCTCGGTAATTCCACGGGACCCAGAAGAGTACCCTCTGGCACGGTGCGTGGCCTCGGAGTACCCTCGATTAAGGTCACGGCAGAAAAACCCTGATTGTGCGAAGTGAAATAGTCTCGATCCAGACGAGACTCACAGAAAACCTCGGCAGTCCCTCGGAACCCAGGAGTTTACCCTTTGGTACGTTTCGTAGCATCAGAGTACGCTCTGTTGAGGTTTCGGAAGAACCACCGCGATCATGCGATGATTGACTGTCTCGCTTCGACCCGTATAGTACGTACCGTATCTTTGAAACGATACTTATACGTACCCTATACTAATATTTATATTTGAAGGACGAAGTGAATCTACTGTGTCTGTTCGACGCAATAATCGCACGCTTCGCGACGCGCTTCTATCTCTGCGCGACGCAGTTCTCTAAATTTTACAAAATCGTGTCGTACCGACACACGGCGCCTTCCATACGCCGTCGCTCCTAAATGGTACTCGCGACTTGCTCGCTGCAAGTAATCTACACTGACACTAGTAATTCTTCACCTCGGAATTGATAATTAAACATTTCTCGATCAATCTTTAGGCGAGTGAAGATTATGTAATTTCGTTTGACTACTACGCGGTCACGTCCGAGAGTCACGGAGCTTTATATAAAACGTTTCGACAGTGCCACGGCGCGGTTTGCACTCGTGACTCCTCGGTTTGAGGCGCGTACGCGTTGAGAGCAGGAAGGACGGTTTGCCTTGCTCTGCCGAGTCGGTTTGACTCCTCGAACGGATACCGTGTTTCGTCGAACAGACACAATTCTTAAACGCGTGTTTCTCGGACCGCTTCCAGACGTAGAGTGTTGGATCGCTGGCTCGCATCGACCTCCTTCGATCATTATCGAGTGGGGATCGATGCGTGCGCAACTCGACAAGGATCGCGATATCTCGCGATCCCTCACTATCTCCGGACTCGCGAACAACGTAGTATGGTACGGTGGTGGGGTCGTATCGCCGACCGATACGTGCGGTATATGTGTATGTAACCGACACGGTTACAGTATCCTTGCATGTATGTGAACCGTTAGAAATGTCAGATTTGTAGTCCATCAATTTTATGACGCGCAAAGTCAGATGAGGCGAGCGTAAAAATTAGTTTCTGCGACGTGTTTTTAATTACCTTATGATCACCGTCCGACGAAATCATTACTATGTTTGCGTAGTTGGGTCTAGTTGGGCCTACAGGCGCGCCTGAGGTGGGAATAGGTTTGTTAGCATAGTAATAAATTGTTATTTTGTTTGTTGTAACGTTTAAATTCCTTAACAAGGTATTCCCCATCTATTACCACGAGGGACTCTGAAAGGTTCTAGTTAACAGCTTTTTAAATAAATAATGACGAATTGTTTCACCGCACAGATTGTCATATGATATTCTTTCTTTTTCGTTAGCGTGGTAATAAATTGTTATTTTGTTTGTTATAACGTTTAAATTCCTTAACAAGATCTATTACCACGAGGACCTCTGAAAAGTTCTGGTTGATAGCTTTTTAAATAAATACAGCATGTTCATTCTGTCTTCGTACTGCCACGCCACGAGACGTTATGCTGGCCTGCGAATATTCTCGTCAAGAATAGTCACAGGCCAGCCTGACGGCTCTAGCATTGGCCAGCGAACCCCTGGGGTTCTGGTAGCAGAGGACACGCTGTGAATGCTTATAAACTGGGAAAAAACGGCAGGCTCGCCGGTCTGTGAGATATGCATTGACTAGGGGTGTGCGGGTACCCGAAATTTCGGGTTCGGGTCGGGTCGGGATTCCGAAAGTTTATAAACTTCGGGTACCAGCGATTTCGGGTACCCGAAATGGCAGTCGGGTCGGGTCGAGTCGGGGTCCCGAAAGTTTGCAATCTTCGGGTACCCGAAGTTAAAGTTGTATTTATATATGTAAGTATAATGCTGTTTTATGATTTTTCAGTTCAATCTTTTCTTTTCACTGGCTGGTTCAGAATGATTTCGGATACATTATGTGAAATAACAGTATTTTATTTCAAATTCGCGTGTAGGAAGCATAATTGCTCTACTTTTTCCGATACAAGTTTTGTTCTCGTGGCTGTGACAATATTTCCAGCGTCAGAAAACAATCGTTCGCTGGATACTTGAGTGGCAGGAATGCCAAGAGACATAGATAGAGACATAGAGAGACATAGACATCTCATTGTGTAGATATTTCCTGCATATTTGAAAAAAGTATTTGTTATTTAATGTAAAATAAATATTGTATGTATATTTGAATATTAAAAACTAGGGGTGTGCTAGGGGTGTCAACTTTAACTTCGGGTACCCGAAGATTGCAAACTTTCGGGACCCCGACTCGACCCGACCCGACTGCCATGTCGGGTACCCGAAATCGCGGGTACCCGAAGTTTATAAACTTTCGGGATCCCGACCCGACCCGACCCGATCATTACCCGACTTGACCCGAGGCTCGGGTACCCGAAATATCGGGTACCCGCACACCCCTAGCATTGACCTTTAACCACCCTATCCCTCTTCTTTCTTTTCTTTCCTTCCGCCTTCCCTCCCTCCAACCCTTTACCACTGTTTGGGAATGGGTGGCTGGGACACCCTTATCGGAAGGCTTGGAAATTCGAGGCGGATGGTCGGAAACGGATAAGGTGAAAACTCCGTGCGCGACTGAATGATGCGGGCGGAGAAGTAGGATCGAGCACGTAGTCGGTCGGTAGGAGAAAAATGAATCTCACTTTGTAACAGCACTTGTACTGGTAATAAAGGTCGGTGTATAATTGAACAAATAATGCGTACTTGATACAATTTATGTGAACTGCACGGTAAGCGCGGTACTCTTCGAAATCACGGCTCAACGAAAACGGTTTGGTGTCACGTGCGATTGCTCAGACGGTTCGCAGAAAAAGAAGAACGATTCCGGGAATCGCTCGCGGATATTCGCGGCTCGCGAGTGCGGCAATTGGCCGGTGTGCCGTGGACTGATTCGCGGAGAGGGACGTGCTCGGGAACTAACCCTTGAGCGCGCGCGGATTGAAATTCGTTGCCGATTCCCAAACAACCACCCTGGCCCGTTTCCCTGCTCAGCTAACCAACTTTCCTCTATTTCGTCCCATTGTTTCATCTTTCCATTCACCCACATTTTCATATATCCCACCTGCACATTCCTTCCTTCCATCCTCTCCTGCTCCGCTTCCCTTTCAATTTTCCACCTTGTTCTCCTCTCATCCTCCGTTAAGTCATCATCTAACCTTTCCTTTCTCCCTCTTAACTTACTCCTCTCCCCCATCACATTCCTTTTCTGTTCCCTGTCCACCATCTTCACCAGTACCACCCCCCTCCCGTCCTATCCCGCCCCTCCTATCTTTTTTATCTCCTTAATTCCCTCGTCCTTCAGATCCATCACCTCCCACACCCTCTTCACCTCATTTTCAATGCCCTTACCCTCAGTTTGTATCCCTCTTATTATCACATTGTTTCTCGTCTCCTCCCTCTCCTTCCTATCCTGTTTGACCTCTATTCTCCTTATTCTCCTTCTATTCTCTTCTAATTCTTCCTTTCCCATCCTACCTTCCACACTTCTCCCCCCTTCTCCCACCCTTACATCTCAGCCTTCTCCACCTTTCCTTCTAGTCTTTCCATTCTCTTCTCTAACCTTTCCCTCCTTTCCACTTTTTCCCTCCTTTCCTCTTCCCACTTCTCTCTCTCCTTTCTTCTCTCCTCCCTCTCTCTCTCTCTCCATCTCCACCTTCACTTCCATCATCCCCTCTTTTATTTCCCTCAACTCCGTTCAACTCCCTAATCACATTCTCCCAACCTTTACTTAACCCTTCCGACTCTTTCCGTTCCTCCTTCAACGACCTCTTCGTCTTCACACTACTTTTAAAAATTTCCCTTTCCCCTTCTCTCTCGTCGTCGCCCTCCTTCCCTTGATCCCTCCCCCTTTTCTTCCATATATTATTTAAACTGCTCCCACTACATCCTCCTCCTCTCCCTAGCTTTTCCGCGTTCGTCGGCCTTCCCACCTTACCCCTCTCTACCTTCCCACTTTCTATTCCCTCTTCCCCTCTGTTACTCATTTCTTCCTCTTCCTCTCACTATACTATACTACCTTTCAAATTCCCCGCTTTCCCCCTGACTCCATCGCCACCAGGTAGCGCCACCTACCACTCCCTCTCATTACTCCCGCGTTCGCCTCACGAAAATCCCACCAAACCTAACCTCCTATCCCTCAATCACTTCAACCTTTCTCACACTTCCTATTCTACCTTTTAGCCTTCTCCCTTTTTACCCACCTACACCTGCTCCTCTAGCTCCCTCCTCCCACACTCTCTCACCTCTCACACCTATCACCCTTCACTGTCTCTAACAAAAACCTCTCCACTCAGTACACTCCAAAATTAATAAATTGGAAAAAATTAGCAATATTTATGCGTAAAAATAATTGTTAATTGATTTTTAAATGAATAATAATATCAATTACCTCCTAATATGCAGTTTTGCCAAGGGAATTTTTCGTACATCGTGATATAAACGTGTAGTGAGATGTGCCTCACTTGTCTGCACTGTGCACCGCGGTGATTATTTTTTGCCTTTGACAGTTTCGTGATACTGATTCCTGCCTCATAAGCCCGTTGCAGCCGACCAACACATGCTAACACGTACATTGCTACGGGCACGTAGATATACGCAGGACTTCTTGTCACATTACTTGAAATGAAACTCGAACGGCAGTCACGTATATGCAAAAGCTAAGGAAAGCACTTGATTTATATTAAATTGAATCAGTTAATTCTTAACATTATAATAATTTTATACATATTACCAGGACTTCTTTTAAAGAAAATGAGCCGGAATTTACTTCCTGTCAAAAAGAAACTTATTCAGATATCATTTAAATAAAATTTAAAGCAGTCTTTTTTTAGGCCACGAAGAGCATCAAAATTTGTGACGGTTACGTCGCGTTCGGTTGCCCTCTCATGCCAGGGTCTTTTGAGAGGGCAGGAAGGGTGAAATAATTCGACAGCGATTTAAGTAAACCAATTTAGCCTTTATTCGGGCGGATTGCCCTCAGGTCCGGCGGTGGCCGGAGCGGAGTCCCGGCTGGAGGTTCCTGCGGGAACCGACGGCTGTAGACAGACGTTGGTGGACGACGCGGTTATCAATACAATAAATCTACACTTACAACTGACGACTTACAGCTAAATACGCGGAGCGCGAGGAAACAATCGCGAAGCGATACGGACGCGGAGCGATACTCGATCGCGAAATGGTACAGGCGCGGAGCGATACGAAATCGCGGAACGGTACGGCGCGGTGTGATACTCGATCGCGAAACGGTACAGGCGCGGAGCGATACAGGATGATCCGGACTGCGGATGTAGCCAGGAACCGCCGCGGCTCAGCGAGGTGCTCTAGTGAATCGGTGCTTCCTCGTGTTCGCTGAGCTCGCGGGGTCGCGATTTCCCTCGAATCCGGACCGGCGCACAGTGCGGACAAATCGCCTGTTTTCGGCACTTCTCGTAATTCGGTTATTAATGCATATATAGAGGAAATTTTTTACAGACAATTATATTTACCAATATAGTTTATAATTTTAACAAAAAAGAATTTTTAGAAAAAAAATTTATTATTAAAAATTAACAAATTTATTTTTAAAAACTAACAAGTTTAGAACAAAATTAATAATAAATGAATCATATGTAAAATTAACTATAATAAACTTAAACAAATTATAATACTAGTTAATAAAATGAATAAACTCAACAAAATGCTATCCGAGCATGCTGCTGCTGCTTCGCTATCCGAGTCATTCTCTGTACTTTGATTGCGACTCAAAATAAATGACTCTCGTGATCTTGCACATTTTGATCTATCCTTACATTCTTATTACTTTTTCAATAGTTTGTAACGGTACACGCCTCGTTGCGGGAAGCGCTGCGAGGCGTGCGAGCCCTCCCCTGATTGGCTCAGCGACCAGGGTTCTTTGGGGAGGGGAAACGAGGTGGTTGAATGAAAACGCTCGGTTACGGAGAAAGGAAATAATAATGCTTTATTTTAAATCTTGTCGGAGGCCGGATTCCCCGTTGGTCCGGCGACGGAGTCTGGGCGGGGGCCTGTCTCTCGTCCGGCCTGGTTACAAGGAAACAAAAACAAAGAAATGAACCGTGAGCTTGGACACCCGGTAACGGCGCGGACCTAAACTACGATCGAGTAACGCGAGCTTACTTCTACCGGATAAAGTACCTACATCTAATGTTCTTACTTACTATCGCGCGGCTTAACCCTATCTTACACGCAGAGCGTCGGTATCTCCGGTACTGGGACTGGTCGCGGTGGCCCGGAGTATCGCGGCGGACGCCGTCCGTCGGTGGACGGCGGCGGAAAACCGGAATCAGGTTCGGTACGGTGCGCGGCACGGTGGTGCGCGGAGCGCGGGGCGAGCCGGGCTCGCTTGGCGTCGGCACGGCGATCGGGCGCTCTCGGCGCGGTCCCGAACCCCCACGATTCTCGTCGCGCGGTCGCCTCAGCGAGATGGTCGCAACGGCCGCGGCCCAGCAAGTGGTCGTGGATTGACGACGTTTCCTGCGTCGGCTGGGCTCGCGGGGCGCGGGAGGAGGTGCGAGATTCGCGGAACGCTCCGTCTGTCGTCCCCGCGCGGCCGCGGCTCGAGTACGTAGACGCAGACGTAAACCTAGTGTCTACGACTCGAAACCGGCGAGGTCGCTCGTCCCCGGTAGTATACCGTGCGGTTGCAACCTGCTGCGGCCGGTTGGAGACTAAACGCCCGGAGCGCGGCGCGGAATCTCGGACGGGAGCGCGGGATGCGGGAACGGGTCCGAGGAGTGGGGATGACGGTCCGGAGTGTCGAAACTACGGTGCTCTGAAAAGAGCAGGCCGTCGATCGACTGCCTCCCAGAACCTGTTCGCGGTCTCGGTTTCGACGTATGGGACGTAAACCCACGTACGCCTCGGCCGATTCCAGCGCTTCGGCGTGTTCGTCCGAGAGATGCTCAAGACCAACTCCGCTCTCGGGTGCTTTCGTCGGGATCTTTATAGCCCGAGCGCGGACCTCGTGTGCTCGTTCGCGGATCTTCGGCACACGCCGATTGGTCCGCGCCCGGGCCGGATTCGCGGATTGGCGCGCGGCTGGTCCTAGCCGGTGATTGGTGGGGGCCTGAGTGCAAACTCGCTCGCAACGAGACATATACGTCTCGTTGCAAGTTATAAAACATATATTAAAACAAATTAAAAATACATAAAATGATTGACATATAATTACTGCAAAATTGTATTATGCATAAAAATGGTTATTATATGATTAGTAGTATTCATTTATTGTTCCCCTCAGGGTTACAATCCCTTTACATCATATCTCCTTTAACTCGCACAATCGCGTACCACTAATGACACCGATAGAGAGAGAGAGCTACTGTCGCTTTTCATATAATAAGTATAATAACATAAAAATAAAATAATAACAATATATCAAAATCAAATAAAATAAAACAAATCAAATCCACCATAACGCTCGCCATCACGCTCGCCATAAATACAATATAGTAAAATAAAATAATGTTTGAGATTGGCGCGCGGACGCCATAATGCCTCACCGTGCTCAACCGCGCGACTGCCAATCACAGAATGTCCCGCAACACGCGCGAGAACACCGACAAACAGCGTCTGGTATCGAGGCTCGCGCGGGCAAAAACCCTCAAGCGTGATTCGCGGAAAACAGGCTCGATCCTTCTGGAATGTTCTCGAAGAAAAACCGGAAACATCTGCGCGTGACGAACTTCCCGAAGGATCGAGGTAATAAAACCGAGAGAGAACCGTTACTCTCTCTCTTTCTGAAAATCCGAGTCAGCTGTGCGTTACGTAAGAAGAGAAAGTTTTCGAGATCGTTTGCTTATCAGTCATTTATTATAATTTTCAACCCTTGCGACAAACTGAAACTTTACAGTGTGAAAATACAGTTAATTTATTGCAAATCCGCCTTCCATTCAATTCATTCATACAGTCCGCTTTCTCCACTTTCACTCAGCATACTTTCATACCATTCCAAATACACACTCATACACAATCCGTTAAATTTCCTCGCGAGTTTAGTTGCATTCCTCTTAGTTTCCCGCGAATCTTTCCAAGCAGGGAAAGATACGAAACAAATAAAATACATTTCTATATTACATTATGTAAAAATAAATAAAATAAATAACTGCCGTAAATTTGTCATCAGCAAAAAACAAACAAATAAAAACATAGCATACCACTCTTTTCTCTCACACACCCACACGCACACACACTCCTCCTCCTACACCTCCCCTTCCCCAACCCGCGGACCACCTCTTCCGGTCGCTCACCATTCATCCCAATCCTCCATTTGCACCTTCCCTCCATTCCTCCACTCTCCTCATCCACTTCTCCCCTCCCCCCTCATCATCCAACACTTCCCCCATCTTCTCCTGCCAACCTCCTTCCTCATCCAGCCTCATACATTCCTCCCAAACATGCTCCCACGTCTCACTTATCCATCCACACACTCTACATTTTCTCTCCTTCTCATCCATCCAATATTTTCCCTCTTTCATATCATTTCCTAACCTAAACTTTGCCACCCTCTGCCATCTACTCTCCCCCCATCCTTTCTTTAAGTAGCCCGGCAGACCCTCCCCCTTTACCATCCCATACCATTTATTATATCTTGATTTCCTTATCTTTTCCCACCTTTCCTCCCTCTGCCTTTCCTTCTCCCTTTTTACCAACTCCCCACTTACCTCCTCTCTCCTCTACTCCATCATTTCCTCCATCTCCTGTATTGTCCACCCCCTATCCTCAAAGAAATCCCGTCTTTCCCTCTCCCACCCTTCTCTTACTACTCCCCTCCTTTCCCTCCCTCTCATCTCTTCCCAACACAATCTCGCTAATTCCCCTCCTTTGCCCTCTCTTAACTTCTTTTCATACCCCCATGCCCTCAACCCCGCCCTGCCCCTCATTAACTCTCTTTGCAATTCTTCCCTAACCATGTACCCTGGCGTACACTTTTCTACTTCTAACACCCACTTTAGGTATCTCTCCTGCATCCTTTCCATACCCTCCCTTTCCTTCCACCCCCATATTTCTACTCCGTAACTCATCACCGGCCACACTAATTTATCAAAAAGCCAAATCCTCCTACCCCAGTCCTTTCCAAACCTCCTCTTCCCTATTCCCCACACTTGTCCATCACTGCCGCCCCCTTCCTTATCCTTTCCGCCACTTGCTCTTCCTGACCCCCATCCCTCTTTATTACATATCCTAGATACCTATACCTACTGACCTCCTCTAGTGCCTTACCTTTCCACATCCACGTCACCTTATTCCACCTTCCCCCTCCCCTCCTACACCTCATTATCTTTGATTTTTCCGCGTTTAGCTGCAGCCTTTTCCTATCCATATAGCGCTCTAGCACCCCTATCATCCATTTCATCCCTTCCTCCTCTTCCGCCAGCATCGCTATATCGTCCGCATACGCTAAAGTGTATGCTTTTCTTCCTCCCACTTTCACCCCTCCCCATCCACCCCTTTCGAGTTCCTCGTCTATGTCCGCCAATAACAGCGTGAACAGCAGAGGACTTAGCGGACACCCCTGCCTCACCCCTCTTGCTGTCCAAAACATTTCCCCTTCCTCGTCCCCTACTCTTACCTTGCCTCTCGTTTCCCTTAGAATCTCCTCACATCTCCCTATTAACCCTTCCCTCACCCCCTTTCTCCTCAACTCCCCCACCAATACATCCCTATCCACCGAGTCAAACGCCGCTTTCAGGTCTACAAACAACACTACCAACCTTCTTTTCTTCCTCCTCACCTGCCTATTCACTATATAGTTAAGCACGTAAATATTATCCATACATCCCAACCCTTTCCTGAAACCCGTCTGACTGTCTGGCAGTATCCTCTTCCCCTCCACTTCTTTCCTTAGTCTTTCTGCCAAAATCGCTGCATACACCTTATATGCCGTTTGCGTTAGCGTTACTCCCCTGTAGTCCCCCACCTTTCTACTTTCCCTTTTCTTCGCTATTGGTACCACTACCCCCTCCGTCCAGTCATCCGGCCAACCTTCCCCTTTCCATACCCTATTGCACACCCTCCATAGCCACTCCTCCACTTCTTCCCCTCCATACTTCCACACCTCGTTCGGTATCCCATCCCCACCTGCCGCTTTTCCCTCTTTCAAACCCTTCACCACCCTGCTGATCTCTTCCCTTTCTATTTCCTCTTCTCCATTCTCACCTCTCCTTTTTGCCTCTCCCTTCCTCACCCTCCACTCTACTCCCCCCAATACTTCCCTAAAATGTTTATCCCACTCGTCCATCCTTATTCTTTCATCCACCCGTGACCCTTTCCTCCTTTCCTTCCTTATCAGCTTCCATACCTGCCTTTCCGTTTTTATGCCCTCCACCTCTCTTTCCCACTTTTCCCTCTCCTTTTTCTTCTTCTCCTCGCATAGTTTCTTGTACGCTAACTTTTTCTCCTTTACTTCTATCCCCTCTCCTCCCCTCTTTTTCCATCTCCTCAACTCCTCCCTCACCTTCTTTTTTTCTTCTTTACATTCCTCATCCCACCAACCTTTCCTTTCCCCTCTTTTCTTCTTCCCCATTTCCTCTAATGCCTCCTTTACTCTACCCTTCAATTCTCTCCAATCCTCCTCTACTCCCTTCTCTTCCCCATCCTTCTTCCCAAATTTCCCCCTGAACTCCTCCACCCCTTCTTCCGTCCAACACCCCATCAGCCTTCTCCTCCCTCCCTCACCTCTCCTTTTTCCCCCAACCCTTTCTCCCTTAATCCATACCGTCAGGGGCAGGTGATCTGAGTCCACCCTTTCCCCAACCTCCATCCTTTTCACCCCATCCCTCGTATCTTCATCTCCCAATATATAATCTATCACCGAATTCCCCCTCTTTCCTATGAACGTCCACTCCCCTAACTCATCTCCCTTTACGTTCCCATTTAGTATCCCGCCCACCCCCTCTCCTCTAAATACCCGCACAACCTCCTTCCTTCTGCATTTATCCTCTCATCTTTGGATTTTCTACTCCCTTTCCCTTTTCCCTCATCTTCCTCTTCCCCTCCTATCCCACCCCCTTCTCTTCCTGTCCTCGCATTAAAATCCCCCCCTATAATCACCCTCACACCTTTTTCTCTCCCTTCTATCCATTCACCCAGCACCTCCAATTTCTCCCGCAAGTCCCCATTTACATACACCCCAATTACCTTCCACCATCCCCCCTCTATCCTCATCTTTATACCCATCACCCCCTCCCTTTCTCCCTCTTCCCCTCTCACCGTCTCAATCTCCTTCCTTATTCCCATTAGCATACCCCCCTTTGCCCTCCCCATCTTTTCCTCTCTCCTTGCCCACTGTGCTTCCCATACATACCCTCTTGGCATCCTACTCCTTACCTGTTCCCATCCTCTCTCCTCTATCCACGTCTCCATCAACACTATCACATCCCACTCCTCCAACCCTTTCCAGAAGTCTTCGTCCTTGTTCCTCAATCCCGCCACATTCCAGAATGTCACCTTAACCTCCCTCTCCCTCTTCTTCCCTTTATTTCCCCCTTCTTTCCCTCCCTCCCACCCCTTTACCTCCCTTGCCCGTTTCCCTGCTCATCTAACCAACTTTCTTCTATTTCGTCCCATTGCTTCAACTTTCCATTCACCCACATTTTCATGTACCCCACCTGTACACTCCTTCCTTCCCTCCTCTCCTTCTCCGCTTCCCTTTCAATTTTCCACCTTGCTATTCTCTCTTCCTCCGTCAGGTCGTCATCTAACCTTTCCTTTTTCCCTCTTAACTTGCTCCTTTCCCTCATCACCTTCCTTTTCTGTTCTCTGTCCACCATCTTCACCAGTACCATCCCCCTCCCCTCCTTTCCTACCCCTCCTATCTTTTTTATCTCCTTAATTCCCTCGTCCTTCAGACCCATCACCTCCCACACTCTCTTCACCTCAATTTCCATGCCCTCACCCTCCGCTCGAATCCCCCTTATTACCACGTTGTTTCTCCTTTCCTCCCTCTCCTTTCTATCCTGTTTTACCTCCATCCTCCTTATCCTCCTTCTATTCTCCTCTACTTCCCCCTTCCCCATCCTATCTTCTATCCCTTCTCCTCCCTTTTCCCTCCCTTCCCTCTCTCCCTTCTCCACCTTTCTCTCTAGTCCTTCCATTCTTTTCTCCAACCTTTCCCTCTTTTCCACCTCTTCCCTCCTTTCCTCTTCCCACTTCTCTCTCTCCCTTCTTCTCCCCTCTCTTTCTTTCTCCAGCTCCTCTTTCATCTCCCTCAACTCCTCTTTTATTTCCTTCATCCCCGCCATCTCCTCCTTCATTTCCCTCATCCCCTCTTTTATTTCCCTCAACCCCGCCATCATCTCTCTTATCACGTTCTCCCAACCCTTGCCTAACCCTTCCGCCTCTTTCCGAATCTCCTTCGGCGACCTCTTTGTCTTCGCACTCTTTTTAAATATTCCTCTTTCCCCTTCTCCCTCGTCGTCCCCCTCCTCCCCTAACTCCCTCCTCCTTTTCTTCCATAAATTGTCAAAACTGCTCCTACTACTTCCTCCCCCTCTCCCTATCTTTTCCGTGACCGTCGGCTTTCCCCCCTCATCCCTCTCCCCCTTCCCGCCTTCTACTTCCCCTTCCCCTCTGTTACTCATTTCTTCCTCTTACTCTCACTACTTATACTACCTACAAATTTCCCGCTTTCCTCCTGACCCTACCGCCACCTATCAGCGCCACCTACCACTCCTTCTCTCTACTCCCGCGTTTTGTTTACAAATGTATACTTATTGTTAATTATTTACAGAAATTGAAATTTAACAATATAACTAATACATTTAACAAGAAAATAACAAATTTTTCACGATAGATCCTAAAGGAAAGGTATGGACACTTCTTAAAAAGTTTATAAAATTGAGAGCCGCAAAAAGTGGCAGACAAAACTATGAAATTCTTAAACTATAATAAGTAATGTATCCGAATATGCATAAATCTCAGGACATGTTTTGCCGTTTTTGTTTTATGTTAATTTGAAGTTTTATACGCAATTAACAAATAAAACCACCGTTGAAAATTTGTACAAAAAATTAATCTATTTTATTAAATGTATAAAGAATGCATATTCCTGGGTAAGAACTTTCCATTACACAGAATTATTATTGCACACTTATTTACAGTTAATATAACATTTTTAGATTTTTGGCACCTTAGAGAGTGCCTCCATGGCCAAATTTTATTTTGGTCGTTTGCGAGCGCGTCAGCGATGTTCGAGCTCTGTCGGGTCGCTTGCTTGAAGAGTCGGCGGAGCTCGGCGTCGGCACCAACGAAATTCGGGCCACAGTCGCTCGTTATCGTGCGACTGATACTGCGCCGGCCGCTGAACCGTTTATATGCCGCAATGGACGAGTTCGTCGAGTAATCCGAGACGAGCTCGAGATGAACCGCTCCTGTCGCGAAGCAGACAAACACCGCGACGAACGCCTTTTGAATTTTGCCACCGCGGCCGGAGTTGAGTTTAAGCTCGAACGGTCCGGCGTAATCTACTCCCTAGTGTAGGAAAGCGCGAGACGGCGTTACGCGGCGGGCTGGTAGCTGACCGATCAGCTGTTCGCACGTGCGTCCCCGGTTTTGCACGCAGACTACGCATCGGTTGACGAGCCTCCGAATCGGGCTGCGTCCGCGGATTACCCAATACTCGCGTCGGAGCCGTGCGAGTGTTAATTGTGCGCCGCCGTGGAGCACCGCGAGGTGTGCGTGGTGCATTACGAGGTCGGAGTAAGGCGCTGCTCGCGGGAGAATGATCGGATGCGTTCGGTCGACGGTCGAGCCCGCGTGTTGAAGTCGACCGCCCACTCTCAGGATGCCGTCCTCATCTAGGAAGGGCGTCAGGTTGTACGTCGGACTGCTTCGCGACACGTGCTTTCCGTCTCGCAGCGCGAGTAGCTCGTCGCGAAAGTACTCGTTCTGCGTTGGTTTAACGCAGACGCGGCGCGAGCGGTTGAGCTCCGCGACGCTGAGACGGCTGTGCGGAGGTCGGTCGTTCCGCGATTGCCGCAGCCGTGAAATCGCGCGGAGGCACCACGCGATAACGCGTGTTAGACGTGTTAGCGACGAGAACGCGTGGATCGGTATCCACGTGTCGCTGATCGTCGCGAGGTAGGAGGTCACGCGGGGGCCGTGGCTGCGCGCTTCGAGGTCGATTTGTGGGTCGGGCGCGAGTGACTCCACTGGCCACGACGGCGATGGTTTAACCAGCCATGCGGGGCCCCTCCACCAGATGGAGGCGTCGGCGAGAGTCTGCGGGGTTGCACCGCGCGAAGCGAGATCCGCTGGATTGTCGCAGCCCGGAACATGATGCCAAGTTGCATCCGGAGCAAGCTCGTGTATTTGCAGGACGCGGTTTTGGACGTAGTCCTTCCATCTGGAGGGGTGGCCCCGTATCCAGACTAGCGCGACGGACAAATCCGTCCACAGATGCACTGGGACGCAGCGACGGTCGAGGGCTTCCCGGACGTGCGCGACGAGGCGCGAGAGTATTAATGCCGCGGTCAGCTCGAGTCGCGGAATCGTGACGCGTTTCAAGGGCGCTACGCGTGTTTTAGCGCTCATAATTGCGACGCTGATCGTGTCGTCGTCGCGACGCGCTCGCAGGTATACTACCGCTCCCATGGCGTGGTTCGACGCGTCGGAAAAGCCGTGGAGCTCGAGTGCATCGCTGTCGAGCGATGCTCCGATCAAACGCGGCAGGGAATGCGCACGAAGAACGACGAGTGAGGCCGCGAACTGCTCCCATCGCGACGCGGAGTCGTCCGGCAATGGGTCGTCCCATCCTAATCCGCGCGTCCATAGCTCCTTCATTAAAATTTTCCCGGTTACGGTGACTGGCGCGATCCAACCTAGCGGGTCGTAAAGGGTCGCGATGACGCTGAGAATCGAGCGTTTGGTTGCGTTGGACTTCGCGGCGAGATCGAACTCGAATCGAAAGCTATCGTTGGTGACGTTCCAGTACAGTCCGAGCGTTTTGTACATGGAGTCGGCGGTTACCTCCCGCTCGTCAGACGCACGGAGCGCGTCGCGGGGTAGGTCGACGAGGAGGTCGGTATCTGACGCGATCCATTTTCGCAGGCGAAAGCCGCCCGCCGCTGCCAACTGGTTGAGCTGCCGAATTTTGGCTCGGCCTTCGACGACACTCGCGGCACCGGACAGGATGTCGTCGACGTAGATTTCGGTGCGAAGTATAGGCGCTGCGAGTGGGTACCGGTCCCCTTCGTCCGCGACGAGTTGCTGGACGCATCGATGCGCCTGGAAGGGCGCGCATTGGAGACCGTAGGTGACGGTCGTTAGGGCGTACTCGACGACGGGACCCGAGGGATCGCGACGCCATAGGATTCGCTGGAACGCGTGATCGTCGCGGTGCATCGACACCTGCCTATACATCTTCTCGATGTGTGTGGCGAACGCGATCGTGTGTAAGCGCCAGCGAAGTATCACGTCCGCGAGGTCGGTCTGTAATTTCGCGCCGGCGAACAAGCACTCGTTTAACGAGATGCCGGTCTTGGACCGGGATGATCCGTTGAAGACTACGCGGATCTCCGAATCGCGAAAAACGCCGTGGTGCGGGAGGTAATACGCGGGAGTGACTCTGTGTTCTTCCTCCGTAAGTGGTCGCATGTGGTCGAGTTTCGCGTACTCGTAGAGGAATGACGCGTACGCGCGATGCAGGGCGGGGTCGTTGGCGAAGCGACTCTCCGTTCGCGAGAGTACTCGGAGCGCGGTTTCGCGGGAGTCTCCGTGGACGCGGGGATCACGTTCGAACGGGAGTCGGACGATGTACTGGCCGCTCGTATCGCGCGAGTGCGTGGCTCGAAAATGCTTCTCACATTTGTCCTCGGCGGGTGACAGTACCGGTCGTCGGGGTGCTGCGCAGTCCTCTTGCTCCCAGAACCGCTGCAGCAAGGTGAGGAGCTCGTCGTCGACCGAGCACTGGAGGCTGACCTTAGCGTGCGCCGGTTGACCAGTCGTCGAGGAGGATGCTGCACCCGTCAGGACCCAGCCGAGCGTGGTGGGTTGCGCTGTCGGGTGGTCCTCTGGACCTCGTCTGATGTCCGGCAGGATGACCCGGCTGTAAACGTCCGCTCCGAGGACGACATCGATGCGTCTGGCGCCGAGGAAGTGCGGGTCAGCCAGATCCAGGCCTCGGAGATGCGGCCACTTCCCGGTGTTGAGAGGAGCGCCTGGGGCATAATTGGTCAGTTTCGCGAGAATGAACGCGGTTACCTCGTGTTTGACCGAACAGTCGGTGGCTGGAGTGAACGTGAAGGTCGTTGCTCCTCGAGTGAAGAGGGTCCTTCCGGCTCCGATGCCTTGAATGGGCAATGATGACGCGTTGCGGGGGAGTCGGCATTGCTGTACAAGCGACTCTCGGACGAACGAAATTTCGGACCCTGAGTCGAGAAGCGCGCGTACGATGACCTCTTCGCCGTGGGGAGCGACGATCTTGACGAGCGCGGTTCCGAGGAGCGTGCAGGCGCGATGACCAGTGGTAGGAGCTGGAGAGGCTGCGAGAAGCGCGGCGGCTGGCGTGGACACGGACGCGGAATCCCGAGACGCCGGAGTGAAGCTGGTGTTGTTCGTCGCCTCGTGCAGCGATGAGTGGTGACGAGCGCCGCATTTGGTACATCTCCTGGACGACCGGCACTCCGCTCGAGGATGCTTGCCTAGGCAATTGAAGCGATTCTCCTTTATTATCTCCTTCCGAGCTGCCGTTGGGTTTGCCTGATACTGGGAGCACACGCCGATGTAGTGGGGTTCCCTGCAGAGCACGCACGCTGAGGAGGCTGCAGCGGTGTGGAGCGCGGGGACAGGCTTGACTCGTTGTTTCGTCTGGACGGAGGTGGAGGGAGTCAAACGTTCGACCGATTCGAGCGCTCGAACGCGGCCGAGAAGAAAGGTCTCGAGCGTGAGGAACGATGGAAGGGCTGAAGCGTCTCCGAGAGCGATCTCCCACGCGCGTAAGGACTCGGAGTCGGGGCGCCGGTTGCCTCGCGAACCGTGTTGTGGAGCCGCTTGAGTTCAACGCCCGACTCGGCCGTTAGGCGTTTCAACGAAAACAACAAGTCGAGCTGGATGTCGACGAGCACGCGTTTGTTTTCGTAGCGGTCGGTGACGACCTTCCACGCGGGTTTGAAATTGTCGTCCGTAACGGCGACTCCGGCGATCAGCTGGCTGGCTTCTCCACTCAAGCACATCTTGAGGTACTGCAGCTTCTCGACGTTAGGGATGCTGGGGTTGCTGATCACCATGGCGGTGAAGAGGTCTCGGAAAGAAATCCAGTCCGTATATTCTCCGCTGAATTTCGGCAAATCGAGACGCGGCAGTCGCTGCGGATGTGGCGAGCTGGAACCGGTCGACTCCTCCTTCGAGGTTGAGGCCTCCGTTTTGAGGACTTGCTGGAGCTCTTTCTGGAGAGCCGCATAGGAGGAGATGTACGCCTCTTCGCACGCCGAGCGCGTGTCCTGCGGGACGTAGGTGGCTACGTCGTTGTCCTTTTCCCCGGCGGTTGGGATGAGGTCGTGCTGGGATTGAAATTTTTCCCAATTTCTCTCCAGTGTGGTTAGCCGCGCGCGAAGGTGATGCGAAGTGCGCAGATCTGTGCCCGCCTTTTTCGCGTCTGTAGCGGCTCGCGAGATGAGCCCATACAGCTCGAGTTGACGACGTACGCAGGCCGATATCGTCGACATGACGACTTATGCGAGACGTTAGACACCTTACTTACACTCCCGATGCCGGTTTACGCTTCCGAACTTTACCGATTTCGATAAAATCCGGCTCGAAGGACCAGAAAATGTACGCGCGGTCAACGGGAATGTAGATACGTAGGAGTCTTGAGAGGAGAAAATACACTCGCGGTTGCAACGGAACGTATATTTAACAGATACGATAAACAATGTTGTACAGTACGCGAACACAAAGACGCGGACAACTTAACTAACAAAACGCAGACCGAAAATACGAAGAATAGAACGCGGTATCTCGTGAGTTGAAAGTCGTCAGTAGCTCAAGAACGCTGTATTTAGACTGACTTTTGAAAAACGGCTGATTGCCGTGTTCGCTGACGCCGGTGACGGTTACGCGCGTGACGACACGATGACGTCGGCGCTCCGCGGTGAGCGCCGTGTGTTTTGAGTCAGCGGCGGAGAGGAGAGGTGACGGGATTGCCGGTGCTCGACTTTATTTTTCGGTTGCTCGCTTTGCATTGCCGATACAACAAAAATCTAAATTTGGTTACTAATGCATATGCAATGGTAATTAGTCACAAAAAATTAAATTTAACAATAATATTAATAAGTTGAAAAAAAATTATTTTTATGCATAAAAAAAATTGTTAAATGATTTTTAAATGAATAATAATATGCATTTCCTGCTAATAAAGAGTTCTGCCAAAGGAAATTTTCGTGCATCGTCAAATAAAAATGTAGTGAGATGTGCCGACTTGTCCGCACTGTGCGGCGGGACGCTCGGTTCGCCGCCCCCGGCCCTACCGCGGCGCGGGTCCGTACGCACTCGGAAGCACCCGGAGAACGTATGCGCCCGACCCCGGCGTCGTCGCTTGTCCGCGGAAGTGCCCGTAGGACGTGCTCCGAACGGGGCTGCGGGTGACCAAAGAATAAGCGCGCCAGGCGCAAGGCTCTGTCGCGGGACGGTAAGCGTTATCGCGGGATTCGAGGATCGGAAATACGGATCGCGGGTAGGGAGAGAGCCGGAGGCGCGGTGCGTCGCAGCGCCTGAGCTCGCTACTTCGCCCGACTAGCCACCTCGAGACAGACTCGCGGTACCGGTCTCGCACGCACACGGAAGCACCCGAAATGCCTGCTCCCCCATAATAGCGTGCTCACGCACACGCACGGAACTACCCGAGAGTGCGCGCTTACCACGCGGCTGCGAGCAGTCCTGAGCTCGGAGAAGTTCCTCCGAGAGCAGCTCCAGATAAACTCCGGTGTTTGTTTTCTTTTTTTTGAAGGAGTAAAGGGCGGGGGGGGGGACTCTGGGAGCTGGTGAGCCGAAGGCTCGCCAGCGGAGAATGTCTCCACCCTTTTGTGAGCTGCACCTGAAAGCCGTGGCTTTCTCATCAGCTGACGGATTAAATGTGGGATTACCTATAGAGCTAAAAGGGCTATGAAGCCAATTTTTTTAAGTCCCGGGAAATTTGCAAAAACCCGGGGAGATATGGTTGAGAGCTGAGTCTATTTAATGCTGGAAAATGGCATACTTGCCTGTCTAAAAAGACGAGCAGGAGGGGTTTTCCCCAAAAACTCCCATGGGGCTTGGTACAAGACCCGGGAGGGGGGAGGGGAAAGAAACAGATATGTAGAGTGTTGTAGGCGATAGATAGCCGTGCGGTCACTGCCAGTGCAGGGCATGCGTAGGAAGTAATGAAGCTAGAATGAGAGTGGGAATGGAGTTTTGATACGGTAGGGAATTTTGTCTTGATTGTATTCTCCGATCATACGGACGAGGGGGTTGTCGTGGTCACTCACCGAAAATTTCTTGGTCATTTTATTTATGAAGTTTGTAATTAGTGGTATAGAGGCTAAATTATGTAGTTCTCTGGTCGGGAATCTTCTGTCTTTGTTGAGGATGGTTTTTAGGATTTTTTATTGAATTGATTGTAGTCTAGGTCTGTAGGAAATAGGGATAGCTCGGTACCATATGATCGCACCGTACGTGAGGACGGGCCTGAGACACATCACGTAGGTCAACAGGCGTAAATTGAGTGGAAGGTGAGATGAAGGAGAAATGAACGTTTTTAGAACCGCATAAGCATGTAGGGTTTTGGTAGAACGGTCGGTGAGGGCCGGCAACCAGTTGAGTTTGTCTTGCAGGATGACACCGAGGTACTTGACCTGGCTCGCCCACGCCACGGTTTTGCCGTCAATCAAGAACTGGTAATTGCTCTTGAATCGATCAGTATCGAGTTTTCAATCTTTAGAGAACAAAATGGCTTCAGATTTTGCTGGATTCGATAGCAATTTCCAGTTCTTGAAGTAATCGATGACTACGTCAAGATATTTTTGAACTCTTTGAAAAAGGATCAAGCGGCCTTTGTGAAGGAGGAGGAATATATTGCAGTGTCATCGGCATATAATGCCACCTCGCATAAACTCATGGAAGGTACGTCATTTATATACAAAATGAATAGTAGGGGACCTAGTATTGAGCCCTGGGGTACACCGGTATTGCAGTTGTACATTATTGATTTATGCGAGTTGTAGCAAACGTAGCACGTGCGCTCAAGCATGTAGGAAGTTAGGAGGCGTAATATTGAGGGGGTAGGGCCATTTTGTATAGTTTGTACAAGATGGCCCTGTGCCAGACGGTGTCAAAAGCCTTGGATAGATCCAAGAGAATCATAGCTGTTTCTCGACGAAGGTTGAATTCACGTGCCACGTGCTGGGCGATCCTGCCAACCTGGTGTAGTGTGGAGTGGCTCTGCCGAAAGCCAAACTGCTGGTGAGTTAGTAAGTTGTTAAGTTTAACATGATCATTGATAATATTATAGATGACTCGTTCGAGCAGCTTGCTAGGAATAGGCAGCAAGCTGATTGGACGGTAGCTGGCAGGATCGGCAGAGGGTTTTCCTGGTTTATGCACAGGAACCACCTTGGCGACCTTCCATGCGTCAGGGAAGTAGCAGAATTTCATCGAGGCTTTAAATATATAATAATATTGACAGAAGATTTTTGGTGACGCGTTGGCTAGCATTGGAACAATAATTTTGTCAGGACCAGGAGCCTTGCTTGTTTTCATATTGCGAACCAGATCGCAGATTTCCCGAGGGGAGAGTATCTTACTTGGAGCACTGTCCCCGAGAGATGTCCATTCGTAGTTGTTATAAAAGTCATTGACCGTAGATTCGTGCTTGGATGCAATTCGGGACGCATCTAAATGCACTTGTTGCAAAGGAGTTTGCTAGGGCATCGGATTTACCGTGGTCATCTTGTATTGTGGTGCCATTGACCTCAAGGATTGGGATGGATATGGTTAAAGGTCAATGCATATCTCACCGGCCGGCCGGCCGGCCGTTTTTTCCCCGTTTATAAGCATTTTGGGGTCCGGGACAGCCATTAGAGAGGGTTCGAGACGCATCAGAACAAAGGCACAGCGTGTCCTCTGCTACCAGAACCCCAGGGGTTCGCTGCCCAATGCTAGAGCCGGACGACTAGCCTGCGACTATTCTCGACGAGAATGTTCGCAGGCTGGTCGCCCGGCTCGTGGCGTGGCAGTAAGAAGACAGAATGAACATGCTGTATTTATTTAAAAAGCTATCAACCAGAACTTTTCTGAGTTCCTCGTGGTAATAGATGGGGAATACCTTGTTAAGGAATTTAAACGTTATATCAAACAAAATAACAATTTATTACTATGCTAACAAACCTATTCCCACCTCAGGCGCGCCTGTAGGCCCAACTAGACCCAACTACGCAAACATAGTAATGATTTCGTCGGACGGTGATCATAAGGTAATTAAAAAACACGTAGCAGAAACTAATTTTTACGCTCGCCTCATCTGACTTTGCGCGTCATAAAATTGATGAACTACAAATCTGACATTTCTAACGGTTCACATACATGCAAGGATACATGGGGTGCCTCATTACCGCCAATTGGGAAATTCTAGTTATGTCTCCTGCGGCGAACTTCTGTCATGAAGAAACCTCGGAATTGTCCTTCGGTAAAAAGAGGATAAAAAGGGGGTAAAAAGCGCGTTCCGAAATATTATTTTCGGGTAAGAGACGAGGGTCGCTGTGGGGACAGGTACAACCTGGCCTTGAAATAATATTAATTTCGCCATTTAGGAAGTGTCACCGTTTTTGTAGCATTTTTACATTCGTCGAAGAGGTCGGTGTCTACAAATTACTTTACAGTAAACAGATGTTGTCCGACTGTGCCGACTGTGCCGACTTCCAGCTCAATAGTAATGATCTGTCATAAACCGCTCCATACAGAGCAGCGCCAGGTGACGGTACCTAAACAAACCGAGTCTATCGTAGGTATGCCTATCACCATCTCTGCCGCGGCTGTTGGCCCAATGTTTTGAGGCCGAAGGCCGTCACGCTATACAGTATGTATAAGCGCTGTAGCCAATATTTCGAATTCAGCGGAAAATGCGTGTGAAACGAAGCCTTCCTCTTCCACTCTGAACCAATCGGCCGCGCATTCGTATCTAGATACGTCACCGCAGTCCTGCCGGGGAACCTTGTTCTAAGCTTCGCATCAATACAATGTCACCACTTCGAACCCATACGAAATGGCGTCTTGTCACCCCCTACAATCGTGTAGTAGTGGGCGGTAACAGTTTAATATCTTAGCCCACTCTTATAACCCACAGCTTACGTCCAATATCATGGAGTTAATCACACGGGAATTTCTTAGTAAAAATAGTATCTATTGAGTCATTGGGCAACAAGAATGCACAGGTTACCTGAAAGATGGCAACAAGTCCTTACAAATAATGGAAATTATATCATTGAATAATATTTGTTTGGCGTCGACCGAAGGTCGGAGTCGCCGGGGGGCCGGGACCACTCAGAAATGAGCGCGCGAGGAGGCAAGGAGAGACGGGAGAATTAAACCTTTTTCCTTTGGGAAAATGCACTTTATTTCACTCGCTTGTACGACGCACGAAGTGCGAGGCACTCGAGAGCGCGAGAAAGAACGCGCGAACGAGAATCGCGAGCCGGCGAACGTACGGAGATCTTGCACGTGCAACTTCTGCCGTCGGATCGCGAAGAGGAAATCTTGAGCGGCACGAAACGCGTGCCGCCGCGAGACGGAAATCTTCTACGCGGACACCGGAAATCTTGACGCGAAGCAGAGTGCACGTAACGCGGCGCGGGAGATCGCGAGAATATTGCTACCGAATAATGCGAAATCGCGAGAGTCTCAGAGCGCGAGAGGTGAGAATCTCTACTTATCGAGACGAGAGCGGACAGACGAGCAAACGTGCTAGAGCGATACCTTGCGATTGATGAGCGTTCAGAACGTTAAGAGAGCGAGAAGGCATACGCAGGTGCCTTAAATAACAAAGACCGTCGAATGTGGAGCACCGTGATTGGAGCTCGCACATCGGACGATCCTTGGTTGTCTCAATTTGAAGGATTCAAGCTGTGAAATTCGGCCAATGAGAATTGAAACGGTTGCTACGCGGTGTCGAGCAACGGTGACACGCGCTCTTGCCGCGTGTTGACATACGCGACAAAAACCGTATGAAATAGCGATCGCCAGTTCGACAATAGGCACCGAATTCCACAGCTTGAATCCTGAACAATATTAAACACGTATTTTTATAAATTGATTCAAATGTTTTCTTTAAAATATGGCAGAACTGTCCCTCCAATCTAATATATTTTTATAACAGTTTCAAGTACCCAATATTTGCAATTTTTGATGCTCCGCGAATTAAAAAACGGAATTTCAAACAGGAAGAATCGTAGAATACGACCGTATTTTCAAACATTTTTTTACACTTTAACCGGTGGTAGAATTTGCAGAACAAAGATGTTTCTAATATATTTTCATTAAGAAATTACATTTGCGTATAACATGATAAATTATTTAAGAAGAATTTGATATGTATAATTTACGTATGATAAAATACAGATAAGGATGTGCGATGCTGTTTTACTAAGTGCCAGGAACGTTTCCTATTTCCATGGTGTTGTAAAGGAGAGATACGGATAGTTTACCTAAGGACCTGTAGAGCCCCTAAAAACTTTTTTTTGGCCACGCACAACAGGGAACTGTCAACGCGCCCTCGAAAGGCCATCTGGAAAGGGCCGAGAGGCCAGAGAAGAAATTCGGTTCCAAAGTCTGACACGGTTGCCGCTAGTAAACGCTAGGACCAAAACCAGGGTTGTAATGTTGAGCCGGCCGGCCGGGCCTGCGAGATATGCATTGACCTTTAGACGGTTTAGGAGCCCATTTGGCCAGTTATTCTGCCAAGGCTGGGCATTTTGAGTAGTTGGCGGTGTGATCGCCCTTGCAGTTTTCACGTGTTGGTGAGATTTCAAACGGCTTGTTGCAGTCTGAGGACATGTGATTGGCTGCGCATTTGACGCAGCGCACGGGTAAATTACAATTGTTGGCTGAGTGGCCGTAGGCCTGACAGCGGAAACATTGGGTGTAGGCTCGTTTAGAGAGATATTTCTCCCAGTAGACGCGCGTGTTAAAGATAAACCCCACCTTATTGATGGCAGCGGTGGTGGTGGTAGGAGATAAAATGACCTTATATAGGGCATAATGAGAGGGGGAGTTCTTGGGTGTGATCTCCGACAGGGAGGAGATATCAAGCCCAAGGGATTTGATTTTCTCTGTTAGTTCTGTGATGGAATTGGGGGGCAGCCCCTTTAATACCATCACCGGATTTCTTTCAGTATTAGAGCTAAAAGTATAAAATGGAATTTTGACATCCGTGAGGATTTTCTCGAACTCGGAGTACTTGTCAGAGTCGAATAATTGGATTCGGATGCGGCGACCCAGGAATTTCGCCGAATACGAATCTTTTCCCACATCGGCGTTCATGCGTCGGTGGAAGGCCGGAATATTGAGATCAAAATTTGATAGGTAAATGTGTGGTGGCCTGGGTTTCTTGTGGGGCTGAAGGGTCGGCCGTAGGTTAGAATTTTGATCTGACCGCTGGTTGTGGTCAGTAGTTTGCTTTCCAGTGTTTGGTGGTGAAGGAGGTCTATGGATTCTAGTGGACTCCAAGGGGTCCGTGAGATTCGGGTTATCTGTGAACGATGACAGGACCTGGTACCTGTTAGATAATGCTATTGGGTTGTCAGTTGACATGTTTGTAGTTGGTTCCATTAAAGGAGGAGACTTGGTGTTATTGGATTTTTTATTTTTCGGTGAGGGGACAGCCCGGTAATCGTCCTCGTCCGAGGGCAGGAGATTATTGCCTTGGGACGTGGAGTCCCTAGAGGAGGAAGGGATCATTTGCGGATGTTTGGATATATCCAGAACAGGGTCCTCCTGATGAGAGAGCAAAGTGAACCGCCACGGTAATCGGAGCTTAACAGCAGATTTTTGAGTCTATAGCCGCGAAAGAAACAAAGGAGTTAAACTCGAAGTGAGTTTCAAGCATTAATTAAAAGAAGAATTACAAATAAGATAATTAATTCGCGCGATTTCGAGGCAAATAAGAGCAAATCTCCCCCGGGGGACTAGTTCCGAATCTCCGGGTTCAAATCACGTGAATTCGGTTATTAAACTGAACAAAGTGGATCGAGACACAGTGTAAAGTAAATTAAAATTAATTAATTAATTAATTAAGGTACTTACTTGTTATCGGGAATTCGTACGGTACGGTTTTTTCCTCGTGGAAAACCCACTCGGTCGCACGAATCGATGAAATACCACGGTCCGGAACATCTAGAAAAAAAAAAGAGAGAAAATAATAAATTAGTTACTTATTAATAAAACAAGACGGGCTTGTGCGTGCGGAGATTATTGTGCGTGCGGAGATTACTCGACACGAAAACCCCTTCCTTCCAGTAAATCAAGGAACGGAGAGTGCCGGTGAAAAACCTGTAAAAAGAAAAAATTATTAGTATAATTAAAATTAATGGTCGGAGTAAGGGACACATTGAGAACAGAAGTGCATTAACTGAAAGTGAGAAAAAAGGACTTAAAGTGAGGAATTTAGGGAAAAAATTTCGAAATAGAGAAGTACCACCAGATAAACCGATACACACGGACCAGGAAGAGGGACCACACCGCGAGGGGTCGGTCGTATCTCATAAAAATAAGGTAGGAGAAAGGGTTTAGTGCCTAAAAATAGGAAAGAGTAGAGAAAAGTAGGAAAAGAGATCATTTGACCTTGAACACAAGAGAGAACTAGCGGTTTTTATATAACTAACCCACATCTATTAGTGCAGCTACGGATAGGGATAGACATAAGAGGCAATCGCCCTATAGGAAGTTTTCTCGTAAACCCTATCCCTGTAGGTGTTAGGGTCGTTATCTCGAGAACGGGGGGCCGGAGGCGAAAATCGTGTACCTCCGAAGTTTCTTCGGAGACCAGTCGCCAACCCCGAGATACCCCCCCCCCCCCCCAAGAGGATAGCCTACCCAGAAAATTTTTTCAGTCGAAAATTTATGGGACACCCGGTATATAAGAAAAACTTAGACTTTATCCGATCTAGGCGTGCGACGGCTCGTTGTAAAGCTCTAGCCGAGCCCTAACCGACTACCGGGTCAGCTTTTTGAAAATCTCAAAATTCGAGGTAATTTTTCCCACAGCTCGGAAAGGAGGGGGCAAAATCGAAAAAGTTTTTCAGGGGGGAGAATACTTCTCCAATCCGACCCCCAAAGACTCGCCACCCTCCGAAATAGGCGTATACCGAATTTCGGCCCGATAGGTCAATTTTCGTACGGAACCATAATCGCGAAAACACCTAAGAAAACGCCGGGTACGATAAAACCGTGTGGGGGCTCTTTGGAAAGCCAGAGAGCAGGGCTGGCATTTCGCCAAAGCAGATTTTGTATATCGTGTAAAATAAAAGAAGTAACATACAGTTAAGAATAAAAAATTAGAGTAAGAGAAGGTATCGACACCTTGACACGTTTAGACCACGCGCAGGCGTTTTAATGATAGGTTAAATTAGGCTAAGAGCGAAAAAACCAAAAAAAAAATCAATTAAAAATAAGGTAGCGTTTAAGACTAGAAAATAAGAACATTTATAGAAATATATATATATATATATATATATATATATATATATATATATATATATACATAGAGGCTAGAAAATTATTTACAGTAGCGAATAAAATAAGATAAGATACGTTAAAAGTTAAATAAGAAGTTAGTTTATTTTAGTGTTTTTGAATTTGAATTTGAATTTATTGCATTTCGTATACTATACTATATTATATTATACTAAGCACTATTATACTGTATTAGATTTACAAACAATTTTGAATAAGCGAAATAGTTTTAACTACGACAGACATTGTAATTTTTAGGTGATTCTGTAATTTTAGAAAATTAAATAGAGACAAATACCCGTTTATCTCTGGGCGTTCCGAAATTACTACCTCCCCTGAAAGCGCATACAATAAGTACCTAAAATTAGAACAAACAGTACAAAAGATCATACAATAAATAACAGTTAAAGTAAATTGACCAGTTTGTAATAATAATAATTGCAAATATCTTTGCGTTAGATAACTCTAATTTTCTAATTTCATAATATAATTTCTGTGTCACGTAAGGCGATAACCAAGAGTTTCCTGTAAACAGAAATAGAAATAGAATTGGAGAAAGTTAAATAGAAATAGAGAAAAATAAGAAATATAGATAAAAAAGAGAATAAGAAACAAAATTAGAAGCAGAACCTGAAATTGAAATACAAATAGCAATAGAAACACAGATAAGAGAATTAGCAAATAAAATCAGAATAGTTTAACCACTACTTACCTCAGAATAGTTTAACCACTACTTACCTAAAAACACCTGAAAATAAGAAAAAATTTTTTATAATTTCAGCTAAGAATAATATAAGTTTAGAAAAAATAAAAAAAAAAAAAAAAGCAATACAACTCCGCAGTATAACATATAATTTGAAATTGACAACACATAATTTGAAATCGACATACCTTATCCGTAGTGCAACCTAGAAGAAATAAAAACAGCTATTAATATAGAGAAAAGTGGAATAATAAGAATAAAAAGAGTAGATACAGAAACAATAGGGATTTGAAACAGTAAATTGCAGTAGGTCATAACCAGCGGCCTGTTAAACAAGCGTTAGATAGTTAAAGGAGCTCGAGCGGTGGGAAGGGGAGGGGGGCTGCGATCGTTGCGTAACCGACCTAACCGACCGACCCCGAGCGAGCCTACATACAGCAAGCAAACAAACAAGGACAGAGGACTAGGAAGAGAGAAGAAGAAGAAGAAGAAGCAGGATAGACACATAGACAGAAAAACAATACAAGGACAGAAATAACCGCCACCAAAGACTGACATATACACACTTAGATAAGTACACACAGGCAAACAAACCGACCCTTACAAACACAAGTAAACTCTCACACAGACAGACATAACGTAGACGGTATCATTGAGAGAGAAACAAATATAACAGATACTGAAGAAGAAAGAAGGAAGATGGATGAAGAGGAGAAGTGGCTAACGCCACGCCACCCACCGGATAAAGGAATTATATTTAGAAAAAGCGATAAGATGAAAAGAAGCACAGAAAAAGAAAGAACCAAGAGAGACAGGGAGAATTTCGAGTCGGACTCGGAATCCCAATTTTCAGATGTGGTCCTTATTGGAAGCACGACTATGAAAAAGAAAAGGATAGACGACCGTAATAACACCTCGAATACTAAGCTGAATCAATCTAAAGAGGAAGAAAAGAGAAAAGAAAGAGAAAAAGAAATAGAGAGAGAAAAAGAAGAGGAAGAGGACATTCTCAAACTGATAAGAGAATTATCGACCCTTCTCAAGAAAACTAAGTCGTCTACAAAAGAATTGAAAAGTTTTTGTATGGATCCCCTAACAGAAGTTAGAAGTCCCACAAAAACGCATGCAGCTCAAGCGGACAGACAAGTGGAAGCAGCAATAACCAGGCTCAAGAACATCGAATTAATTATCGAGAACAAAAACCTGAAGAACAGCCTTCTCCACAAGGATATAGGTGTACAATGTAATATCCTGAGGAAAAGCGAGGACAAAAAAGGAATATCGGTCGGGACTGGCAAGACAACGGCAGAAGCAGCGAGGAAGTTATTAATCTACGAGAGCGAGACAGATGAAGCTGCAGAAACAACGGAAACCGAATCGAAACAAGAACAGGAATGGAAGATAGTGGAAAACAGGAAGAAAGCAGAGGAGAAGAAGGCCCTTAAGAAGAAAAAGAAGGAAGAGGCCGCAGAAATAGAAAAAAGTAAGAAAGAGCAAGAGAAAGAAAAGGTAAAGGAAAGAGAGAGAGCTCAAAGGGACAGACAGCCGCCTCCACCAAAATCCGAAGCGATAATAATAAAGACAAGCGAAACAAGAACATTTGCGGATTTGTTTAAACAGCTGAAGTCAAATCCGGGAGACAACATGAAGGGCATCCATACGGTCAGAAAATCGCGAGGAGGCGATATCGTGATCGAAATGGAAAAAGGCACGAACGCCGGAGTCCTTGAAACATTTGCTAAACAGACCTTAGGAGAGGACTGTTTAGTAAGAAGAATGGCACCGAAAATCGTCTACGAGATAAAGGATTTAGATCCCACTATTGATAAGGACGAATTGCAAGAGGAACTAGCCCGAATCTTGCAAAAACAAAAAGAGGAAATTCAAATTAAAACTGTTAGATTTGGATACGGAGGAACCAAGACGGCAATCGTCTCCCTCCCTTCAGAAGCTCTGGAAATTTTAGGTCAAGAAAATAAACTAAAAATTGGATTTACAAACTGCAGAATTAAGAGAACCCAGAACTTATTAAGATGCTTTAAATGCCATGCCTTCGGCCACCTCTCCTACAACTGTTCTGCAGACTTGAAGGGACAGGAACTATGCAGAAGATGTGGAAACCTGGGGCATCAGATAAACGGATGTGAGGCAATAAGGTGCTGTATCTTATGCACAAGGGAGGGCATACATGCATCCAAAGCTGAACATGTAGCAGGAGCAGTCAATTGCCCGCAATATAGAAAATATATGGAACGTTTGGACAAGGGTAGCTCTAAATTATAAAATTCAATTTAAAGATACTCCAAATAAACCTGAATCATTGCAGATTGGCGCACTGCTTGCTAAACCAAACTGCAACAGAGCTGGGCGTAGATTTTGTACTAGTTTCAGAACCACTCTACAACCCGGGCAGCTGGATCTACACGAAGACAGGATCAGCATCAGCAATCTGGGTGACGAATTTTAATGGAAATAGACGACTCGAAGATGGGGACGAATCAGAAGACGATTACTCTGCAGTAAGATTGGAAAAACTAACGATTGTGAGTACGTACGTATCGCCCAACATTTCGACCGATCTCTTCGCATTTAAAATTAAAAGATTAACGCAATTCTTGAGCCAGGAAATAGCGAAAGGTAACAGCGTAATTCTAGGAGGAGATTTCAATGCCAAGTCACCAGCCTGGGGCTCCAAGGAGCATAATCTAAAAGGAACAATACTGTTAGATGAACTTCTAAGAATAAATATTTACCCGTGTATTCCGGAAGGAGGCCACACATTCGAACGAGGAAGTTCCACTTCAAACTTGGACTTTATAGCGACCACCCAGGACCTGCAAAAGAATGAATTAGAATTTTCTAACAAGGTATTGAATTTAGAGTCGGCCTCTGACCATAAATACCTACTTACAGAGTTAAGAACAGCGGACGGAATCTCAAGGAGAAATACAAACCCTGGAGCTAGATGGAAAGTCACGAGGTCCGGCATCACCAGGCTGGGACTGGCATTGGATCGAACTCTAAGGGATCAGACAATAAATGCTGGTAGCACGTACACCTACGAAGAAGAAAATAAATTCTTCGAATGTATAGACAAAATCTGGGACGAGGCGCTGGACAAGGCTGATACGACGTCCACAAAAGGAAGAAGTAATAAATGGTGGAACCCGCAAATAAATAAGGAAAGAGCAAAAACGCAAAGGCTAAGGAGAGCCGCACAAAAAGCCAGGAAGAAAGGAAAAAATAACGAAAGGGAGGCATTAACTTACCTGTATAAACTTGCGAAAAAGAATCTCCAGAGAGTCATTAGTAAATCAAAGGAACAAACCTGGAAAGAACTTTGCGAAACAATCGACAAAGATGTATGGGGTAAACCATACAAAGCGGTCATGAGACAGGTCAAAAACAATAATCCACCAGCGACTCTTTCCGCACAATTTGCAGGAAAAGTTATGAAGGGGCTCTTTCCTCAAAAAGAGCAGCTAGCGGAACAACAAGGAGGTAGAAACGCAGCAGAAACACATAATCTACCTGTTTCAAATGATTTCAGGTCAATACCAATTCCGGATATCACCTCGGAAGAAGTCCTGGAAGCTGCCAAACTCCTGAAACCGGGAAAGGCGCCTGGCACTGACGGCATGCAACCAGAAATCCTCAAGGCACTGGTGCAATTTAGACCTGACAGGTTTGCCGCCTTATACAATGGAATCCTGACGAGAGGAATTATGCCGCAAAAATGGAAATACGCCAGAACCGTTCTGTTGAGGAAGGAAGGTAAGGACCCCTCCACCCCCTCAGCTTATAGACCCATATGCATTTTAGACGCCTCCGCTAAGCTGTTCGAGTACGTTATCCGAGCGAGGCTCCACGAAGAGCTTGGAGAGAAGCCGTTCAGTGTTTGCCAGTATGGGTTCACTAAAGGAACCTCGACAGTCCACGCTATGGAGGAAGTGAGGCAAGCAGCTATAGAGGCCTCAAGCAAAAATAGGTTTGCTGCATTAATCGCGTTGGATGTCAAAAACGCGTTTAACACGCTTAGCTGGACGGCCATCCATAGAGAAGTAACAAATAGAAAAATCCCCGAGTACCTCGCTCGGATACTAAAAGACTATTTCAGATGTAGAGCAGTGAAATATGAAGCACCTGAAGAAACGATACGCCTAAACATGAAAATGGGAGTCCCCCAGGGCTCAGTCCTGGGCCCCTTTTTATGGAATATGTTATATGATGGACTACTTAGTGCAAATAACCTACCGATATGTAAAAAAATTGCCTTTGCAGATGATCTAGCGATAATCGTACAAGCAGCAACAGTCAGAAGACTAAAAATAAGAGCCGAACAGATGGCAGAAGAAGCTAGACTGTGGATGACCACTGCGGGTCTAGAATTAGCAGAAAGTAAAACAGAAATTATTATGCTAAACCGTAAGAGGGTGGAGGGTGAACTTACCTTCAGGATCGGAGAAGCTGAAATAAAGCCAACTACGGAACTAAGGTACTTGGGAGTTATCTTCGACTCCAATAAAAATTTCAAACAACAAATCGAAAGATCAACTAACAAGGCCATTAGGACGATGTCTGCCCTGAGCAGAATCATGACGAATTCAATGAGAACGAAACAATCAGGACGAAAGCTCTATTATATGACTATGGAATCGATTGTTCTTTATGGAGCACCGATATGGGCAGAAGCAGCAGACAAACCGACCAACAGGAAATTATTGAAGAGAACACAGAAAATTGGGCTAACAAGGGTAGCATCGGCGTATAGGTCAGTTCCACTAGAAACGCTATCGGTATTATCCGGAGTTGTACCCTGGAACCTGAAAATAAGAGAAAGGAGAGAAACCTTCGAGAAAGAAAATGAAGTGGCAGAATTAATAAGCTACGAAAGAAGAAACAGAGAGGAAACCGGGGACAGAAGGAATACACACACGCCCACACACACCCACACATACACAAACACTCAAACACACACACACACGCATACACTAACAGAGACCCCGATAGATACAGAAGAAAACGCAGAGGAGACAATGGAAGTAATGAGAAACAGCATGAAAAAGGTTATAAGGAAGCAAGCAAGAGAAAACACCTTACAGAAGTGGCAAGAGGAATGGGATGACGCGACGGTGGGAAGATGGACTCACCGACTCATCCCAGATATAGAGAAATGGATCAACAGAAAACATGGTCAACTAAATTTTTATATTACCCAAGCCCTTACGGGGCACGGTGTTTTTAATAATTTCAGGAAAAGAATAGGTAAAACAGCCTCCGACGAGTGTTGGTACCATCACGGAGTCCCCGATACACCGGATCACACACTCGTTGCATGCCTCAGATGGGAGGAAGAACGAAAACCACTGGTGGAGGCATTAAAAACCAGACCAGAAAACCTCACTATAGAAATCATCATTGAGGGGATCCTGGCGGAGGAAAAGACATGGATAATCTTTGCAAACTTCTGTAAGGACATCTTGAGAAAGAAGGAGGAAGAAGAGAGAAAAAGAGAAAAGGATCTCAGGGACAACCTGATCATGAGGGACACCGAGGAAGACCTGGAATCAGCTGACGCCGAGAGGATGATAGAATTATAATTAAGTTAAGCGGACTCTCCCTTTGTATTGCATAAGACAGTTAAGAATTTTTTAAACTAAATGAGAGCATATAGGCGCTAAGATGTTTGTTTTCCCTGTGTTGCAGCTCACTCTGGTGCGGGCGGAGGAGGGGGAGGAGGACGAGGACGAGGAAGACGGGACGGGACGTGTGACCACGCGGGAGAAAACAAGGAGATCTCTGAGTCAACTGACGCCTGTGAATAAGCGGACTTCGCGGGGCCGGGCTAGGCCGACATACGGGATACTTACCTTGGATGACCTCCAGCAGACTCACGGGTACTCGCTTCAGTGGACTACACCCGACGTCCGTCTCTCCCCTCTCCCCCCGGGCCGCCTGATGAAGGGTTGCAGCATGGGAGCAGCATCGAAACACGCCTGAAACAGAAAGAGAAATGTAAGGACCAGCGGCATAGTGCTTGCTGCAAGCGTTGCAGCGGCACAGGCGCAATTACCCGCATAGGGCAGGGTTCTGCAGTAACTGAGAGATAGTTGAACTAGGATAAGGTAGATCACTGTAAAAACATTGCAGTTGCCTGTAAAAGATCGATAAGGTAGGACGCGTATAAGGTAGTTCACTACCCAAGTGCCGATAACCAGCAGATACGGTATAGGCTTAACAGGGGCTGGTTAACCAGCGGCGTATTGCTTTCGCATATATAACAAAATGGTCGACAAAGCCAAGCACACGTGGCGACTTATACTTTTATTAATTTTGATATGATAGAACGATCATTTGGAAGCCAAAATGTGAACATGACGCTTTTTTGAGACGACCAATCATTGGAGACCAGAAATAACCTATAAAAGGAACTAAATAAAAAGATATTTTTAGGATGTAAAAAACCGGAGAAGAATATAAAAAATAGAAAATTAGCATTATTTAACGGACTAAAGACCTCTTAGTACTTTTGCAATAATAGCCTTATTACATTAGAAAAAACGCTTTTAAAGTTCAAATCAAGAGTAAAAAACAGGTTCAAGTATAATTAAGACCTGTAATTAACATAAGAAACGAAAACCTAAAAACTAGTTAGGTATAAATGTACCCTTCGTATTTGTTCTTAAAAGCAATAACTGTAAAGTTATAGACGATTGAAAGTTCAAGAAAGAATTAGGAAAAATGTTTTAAAAGTGACAAAAACGAAAAATAAAGGACTGATCGGAAAAATAGTGTCATTTCTTTAATAAAAGTACTCTTGACATTTTTTGATCAAACAAATGGCTTGGAAGATATTTCAAAATGTAACAAAATGAGATTTGCGCGAACGAGCTCAGATCGAGGTAGTAGTACAATACCTCGCCGCCGTTGTCTCAAGAAAGTGGGCATGTGGGCAACAAATGCAGAATTTATATAGTAGATGTAGTATGGTTAATAACATAGAACCAACGCAAAGTTAGGTAAAAGACCGTAAATAATTGTATAACGGGTGTCCAAGATGTGAAGGGAAGTGAAACAAAACTCTTAAGTGATAAAGACCAGATTTAGGGATATTTTTCAAAATAGATAATTTAGAACAATTAACATAAAAAATGAAATCTAGCAATTTTAAATTGAATTAACATCTTTTGAAGTTTTTCGGATAGGCTCCCTATAATAATATAAGGGGTCCCAAAAGTCTAGAGCAGGAGTAAATAACTGGTTTTAATATAACAAACGGGTATATTTTATCTGCAAATCAAAAACAAAGTAACGAAGGGATAATAAATATACTGATGCAGTTGTCCCATAAGAGCAATAGTTTAAGAGTCGTGGGCTAATCAAAGTCCACACAGTTTGTAGAAAAAGTTAAAAATTTTTCGCTAAAAACGATCAATGAAGGATCTAGAGTAAAAACAAGGATAATTCTTGACGAAAAGCACTCTTGAAAATTTTCGATCAGACAAACGGTTCTTTAAATATAACAAATTGTACTAAAATGCGGACAACTCGAACGATATGCGATCAAGATAGCACTTAATAGCCTCGGTAGCCTGCGCTCATAGTAGAAGGGCATACGAGGAATAAATAGAGGAATAATTTATTAAAAACGGCTAAGTAGCAAAGACAGATAGTATTATAATAACGGTCGCCAAAATAATTTCAGGGAAGGCTTCCAGAGAATAATACAAGGTAGACTAAAGTATAGTTTAGACAAAAAAAAAATTAAAATTAAATAATAATAATATACTTAAGATAACTAAGGGATATAGTAACATAATATTCATAATAGAAAAGACAATAGAGTAACAAAAATATTTAAATAGCTTACTAATAGAAAGAAGAATAGGTTACAAGTTAGGACAGATGAGAAGCTAACACAAAAAAACCTAAATGCAGAGAAAGACAATTAAAACCGGGCAAATTAGTGAGCTAGAATCAATTAAAGACTGGAAACACGCTGTGTGATTTTTTAAAAGGAATATCCGATAAACATTCGACAAGATCAAAAAATTTTTTATATTAAAAGAACGCGGCTCGATCGAGCTGAAATAGCGACTATAGGTGAAAATCTCGACGTTAGGCTTCACAAGAAAACGGGCGATTAGAAATAGAACTATATTGTAATAACCGAACAGTTCAAACTCTGCCGTTAAGCATACCGGTTAATTTGATTTTCATAAAAGAAATAAGACATGGTATACTTTGGCAAGAATATTGCTAGCAAGGGTAGAAGAAGAAAAACTAGGGCATGACAACGGTCTCGTACACGAACAACCAGTACAGTCGAAAAACCAAAATCTTTGAAAACAACATAGGAGGCACTCAAGGCCGTTTCAAAATAGAACAACAAGTATATATAGAAAAAACACGCGGAGTGTCAAGCGGGAGGGGATAGCTACAGGTCACGCGAGCCCCAACGGATAAAATCCAAATCAGAGCAAAGTGAACCGCCACGGTAATCGGAGCTTAACAGCAGATTTTTGAGTCTATAGCCGCGAAAGAAACAAAGGAGTTAAACTCGAAGTGAGTTTCAAGCATTAATTAAAAGAAGAATTACAAATAAGATAATTAATTCGCGCGATTTCGAGGCAAATAAGAGCAAATCTCCCCCGGGGGACTAGTTCCGAATCTCCGGGTTCAAATCACGTGAATTCGGTTATTAAACTGAACAAAGTGGATCGAGACACAGTGTAAAGTAAATTAAAATTAATTAATTAATTAATTAAGGTACTTACTTGTTATCGGGAATTCGTACGGTACGGTTTTTTCCTCGTGGAAAACCCACTCGGTCGCACGAATCGATGAAATACCACGGTCCGGAACATCTAGAAAAAAAAAAGAGAGAAAATAATAAATTAGTTACTTATTAATAAAACAAGACGGGCTTGTGCGTGCGGAGATTATTGTGCGTGCGGAGATTACTCGACACGAAAACCCCTTCCTTCCAGTAAATCAAGGAACGGAGAGTGCCGGTGAAAAACCTGTAAAAAGAAAAAATTATTAGTATAATTAAAATTAATGGTCGGAGTAAGGGACACATTGAGAACAGAAGTGCATTAACTGAAAGTGAGAAAAAAGGACTTAAAGTGAGGAATTTAGGGAAAAAATTTCGAAATAGAGAAGTACCACCAGATAAACCGATACACACGGACCAGGAAGAGGGACCACACCGCGAGGGGTCGGTCGTATCTCATAAAAATAAGGTAGGAGAAAGGGTTTAGTGCCTAAAAATAGGAAAGAGTAGAGAAAAGTAGGAAAAGAGATCATTTGACCTTGAACACAAGAGAGAACTAGCGGTTTTTATATAACTAACCCACATCTATTAGTGCAGCTACGGATAGGGATAGACATAAGAGGCAATCGCCCTATAGGAAGTTTTCTCGTAAACCCTATCCCTGTAGGTGTTAGGGTCGTTATCTCGAGAACGGGGGGCCGGAGGCGAAAATCGTGTACCTCCGAAATTTCTTCGGAGACCAGTCGCCAACCCCGAGATACCCCCCCCCCCCAAGAGGATAGCCTACCCAGAAAATTTTTTCAGTCGAAAATTTATGGGACACCCGGTATATAAGAAAAACTTAGACTTTATCCGATCTAGGCGTGCGACGGCTCGTTGTAAAGCTCTAGCCGAGCCCTAACCGACTACCGGGTCAGCTTTTTGAAAATCTCAAAATTCGAGGTAATTTTTCCCACAGCTCGGAAAGGAGGGGGCAAAATCGAAAAAGTTTTTCAGGGGGGAGAATACTTCTCCAATCCGACCCCGAAAGACTCGCCACCCTCCGAAATAGGCGTATACCGAATTTCGGCCCGATAGGTCAATTTTCGTACGGAACCATAATCGCGAAAACACCTAAGAAAACGCCGGGTACGATAAAACCGTGTGGGGGCTCTTTGGAAAGCCAGAGAGCAGGGCTGGCATTTCGCGAAAGCAGATTTTGTATATCGTGTAAAATAAAAGAAGTAACATACAGTTAAGAATAAAAAATTAGAGTAAGAGAAGGTATCGACACCTTGACACGTTTAGACCACGCGCAGGCGTTTTAATGATAGGTTAAATTAGGCTAAGAGCGAAAAAACCAAAAAAAAATCAATTAAAAATAAGGTAGCGTTTAAGACTAGAAAATAAGAACATTTATAGAAATATATATATATATATATATATATACATAGAGGCTAGAAAATTATTTACAGTAGCGAATAAAATAAGATAAGATACGTTAAAAGTTAAATAAGAAGTTAGTTTATTTTAGTGTTTTTGAATTTGAATTTGAATTTATTGCATTTCGTATACTATACTATACTATATTATACTAAGCACTATTATACTGTATTAGATTTACAAACAATTTTGAATAAGCGAAATAGTTTTAACTACGACAGACATTGTAATTTTTAGGTGATTCTGTAATTTTAGAAAATTAAATAGAGACAAATACCCGTTAAAAAAAAAAAAAAGGGTCCTCCTGATGAAAGAGTCTGATGTTGTCGGTGGTTAGACGGTGAAAGGTGAGCGGAATATCATGAGTTATAATATTAGCTGATTGATTAAATTCTGTTGATTTTTCAGTAAGTGGAGGAAGTGGTAGTGACATTGATACGGATGAGGTTCCCGGAATCTCATCGTCCGTGATTTTAGATTTTTGGTGGAGCAGCCTTTTGTAAATTATTTTTGTCCCTCTTTTATTTTTGGCAAGAGAGAGGCGGCTCGGGGGGGGGGCAGGATGTGAGTAGGGGAGCGATTGTAGCGTAGGCTGGCTCGATGAGCCTACACAGGTACCGAAATACCGCGACTCTAAAGAATCTAACCGGGTTGTAAGGCCGGTTACGCGATGACGATATTCTGATACCGCTGTACGTCAAATTAATGAAGGACAGCTGATTTTTGGTTGAAGCGTTTATTTTAACAATAATGACTTTATAATGTTATTGACTAGACTCGTGTCGCAGATCGTGTGAGCGGCCGATCGATGCGACGGTTCTGCTGGACTTGACAAATCGAAAGACCAGACAGAAAAGCGGCGTGGCGAGCGCAAGTTGAATCGAGTTTGAAAGGCTAAGATATCGACGTGACTTGAGCGAGGTAGAAATTTGAAGTGAAGTTTTGAACTGATGGCTACCCTTTTTATACGCTTAGGTGAATGACTGGCGGCTGATTGGCTAGTGCGGAAAACCCGAAAGAATCGTACAAATATCGGTACATCAGGTACCCGAGCTAGGGACCGAAGTAGATATGCATGGGAGGACCGTCGTAAACGTAGGGTCACTTGAGGAGAGGCCCGATGTCCCATTGAGCGCACGCGTATTAATTGTTTTATTGCCGGACGGTTCGACGGCATGGATTACGACAATTTAATACAATAAACCTAATGTAACTAAAGGAATAACGACCATTTGAAGAATGGGTCGTTTTCGTGTACTAAAGCCATTAAATTTAAATTGCAGCTAGTTCGACTAAAAGAATCTAAACTGCTGTTTTAATGAATGCCAGGCAATTTGGAAAGTCCGTTGAGGACGGAACAACGATGCCCCCAACCAAGTACAGAAAATAATTATGTGAACGTTTGTCTTAATAGTTGGATATTCAATCGTATTAAACTATGAATGTGTTTGTTCAAGTGTGTTGTAGAAAAGAGCATGTATCTATGAATGTTGTATTGTGTTCAGATATATGTGTAGTGACCGGTACAATTTATCAAGAGTCGTATTGTCAAAAGTCAAACTCTCGAGAACTATATTTGTATTTAAAGTCGTGTTTCTACAGAGACACGTAAGATAATAAAGGAATGTCAGTAAACAAGGACAGGGGTGCTAGTGTTGTGGACACTGTCCTGCCCTTGAGCGAGGTGACTCGCCTCGTGTTGCCAAGGCAGTTCTCGAATTTTCGACGTAATATAACCGTTTACGAACGTAAAGGAGAAATTTTATATTTATGAATATTCGCAACAATGTGTATGTGAATAGAAACACTTATTTGGTAATAGTTATTAATTAAATACAAAAGAAAAATGAACAATGATGAAACCGTTTGCGAACAGAAAAATATATTTATAGGTAATCTTAACAATATATGAATGAGATAATAAGAAAATGATGTGATAAGAATCAATTGATTTAATATAATGAAAAATGAACAATAGTATAATATGATGGTTATAAAAAGTAACTTTTATATTAACAGGTGTGCACGAAGTAAAGCAGGTTATTGCAAGAGTACTGTAGATGGATGTACTTACAGATACGATGTGTAAGGCAGTGCAAATATTGAAATATTAATAGAGTTCTAGCACGTGCACGCAGTCCAAGCTAGTCAAGGCAGCAGATTTAAAGCCCTCCGAGGACCGAGTCCCGGAGGAAAAGGACTCACTCAGATGGTAATCCAGTAAATAATTGCTCAGATGCCAATGATGTTGCTGCAGAATATCATTCACACGAAGAATTCCCGAACGGAAAGAAGAGGTTATAGGAACCGAGCACGCGGTCGGACTATCTTATCAGAAGGATATTTGAAACTAAGTAATATATGTAATTGAATAATATTGTTAAGGAAAATTAAACTATACTGTAATAAACTAAAATAAAATGAACTTATTTTAAGGAGAGGAGCACTTCTTCTTCACTGTGCGAAAATATACGAACGTATAAGATTGTCATATATAGCGCGAGCCAGAGTTGGCGTAAGACACAAACTGTTGGTCTCGAGAGAGGCGACTCAGTAGACGTCCGCACTCGAGCGCGGCTTGCGACGGAATGGGCTCCTAATTGCCAGACAAACTTCGGTGTTTGTTTCTTTTTTTTTTTTTACGGAGTAAAGGGGCAGAGGGAAAGAATCTCAAACTGGCGAGCCTACGGCTCGCCAGTAGAGATTGCCTCTGTTCCCGTGTGAGCCGCTCCTGAAGGCCTTGGCCTTCTTATCAGCTGACTGAGTAGTTTTGGTGTTACCTATGGGAATAGGTGAGTATAGGAACTGGATGATTAATGCCCAGGAAATTTGTAAAAACCTGGGGGTAGATAATCAGGATAGGAGGTAACTATCCGTGGACTAAGCCAATGAGTTATGCTTCCTTACTAAGGAGCATTGTTTTTAAGTTTTTCCCCAGAATTTCCAGGGGGCTTGCTAAGGGCAAGCCCTGGGAGAGGGGGGAAGGCACCCAGACGTGAGGTCTGGAAAAGGAAGGTAAGGTTGACGCAGGGACAGTACCCACGATGGGGAGGCGTGCATAATAGACGAACAGAACTAGAAAGCAAGTGGAAATGGAGTTTTTATCGTGTATGGAATCTTGTCTGCAGTGTACTCTCCGATTAGACGGATGAGTGGGTTAGCGTGATCTTCGACTGAAAAGTTATCAATCATTTTATTTATGAAGTTTTTAATTAGCGGCATAGAGGCCAGTTGATGTAATTGTAACGTTGAGAATCTGATATCCTTCTTTAGGATTACCTTCAGAATTTTGGATTGTATTCTTTGCAGTCGAGATCTGTAAGAAGCAGGAACGGCTCGATACCAAACTATCGCCCGGTATGTTAAGACGGGCCTGAGGCACATCAGATACGCCAGTAAGCGCAGCTTGAGCGGCAGATGTGAGGATGGAAAGATAAGCGTTTTTAAGACAGCAAAAGCACGTAAGGTTTTGGTGGTGCGGTCCGTGAGGGCCGGCAACCAGTTGAGTTTGTCATGAAGAATAACCCCAAGGTATTTAACCTGGCTCGCCCACGCCACGGGTTCTCCGTTAATCAGGAATTTGTTATTGGTCTTGAAACTATCGGTATGCATTCGTAGCGCTTTAGAGAATAATATGGCTTCTGATTTAGCTGGGTTTGGAAGTAATTTCCAATCCTTGAAGTATTGGATGACAATGCCAAGGTACTGTTGTACTCTTCGGAAAAGAGCCGGACGGCCCTTTCTCGTAGAGGACAAGTATATCGCGGTGTCATCAGCATATAACGCCTTCTCGCACAGCTGCATGGAGGGTATGTCATTTATGTACAAAATGAACAACAATGGTCCTAAGATCGAGCCTTGAGGTACTCCGGTGTGCGCACAAGCAGGTATGAGTTAAGTAATCGTAAAATTGAGTGAGGTAGAGCCATCCCGTGCAGTTTGAACAAGATGGCTCTATGCCATACAGTGTCGAAGGCCTTGGACAAGTCCAAGAGAACCATGGCTATTTCTCGCCTGACATTGAGCGCGTGTGCCACGTGTTGTGAGATCCGGCCAACCTGATGTAAGGTGGAGTGACTCTGTCGGAAACCGAACTGCTGATTTATTACAATGTTGCTCATTTTGACATGATCCTGTATTAGGTTGAAAATAACTCGCTCAAGCAGCTTGCCTGGAATTGGCAATAAGCTGATTGGCCGGTAGCTAGCAGGGTCGGCAGGGGGCTTACCCGGTTTATGAACTGGGACCACCTTGGCAACCCTCCATGCGCTAGGGAAGTAGCTTAGCTTAAATGAAGCTTTGAATATGTAATGGTACTGACAGAATATTTTGTGCGGGGCCTTTCGGGCCTTCATATTCCGTACTTGATCGTATATTTCCCTGGGGGAGAGCATCCTGACCGGGGCACCGTCCCCTGGAGCCCCCCACTCAAATTGATTATAAAAGTCATCCGCCCGATTTTCATGCCCAGATACGATCTGGGCCGCCTCCAAGTGAACCTTGGCAAAGGAGTTAGCCAGGGCATCAGATTTGTCATGGTCACAGTGCAATTTGTTGCCATTGACCTCAAGGACTGGGATAGAGAAGTTTCGTTTATTGGCTAATGTTTGGTATGTACTCCAAAATGTTGGGTCAGGCTTAATAAAGCTCTGGAGCATTTTAGCCCAGGCCTTTACTCTGATATTAGAGATACGTACTCCTATCGATTTGGTATGTTCCTTCATCTGTTGGAGGAAATACGGATCGCACGTATAATGGAAGAGCCTACGAAATCTTCTTCTGGCCCGAATCAATGCTGCCAGAAGTTCATCATTTGCAACTGCCTTTCTCCTAGTGGCGTTAGGGGAGTTCTCAAGGGTCGAATCCCTGGAAGTAGCGTCCCAGAGGGAACCAAGCAGGAACGAGGTCAGAGTATCGATGTCATTAGTGGACTGAAATCCGGAGACGATGCTCCAAGTCAGGGTGCTCTCCCTATATTTTTCCCAATCTGTGGACATATGGAATAAGGACCCCCCTGATGGATCAGTGGGGGCAACCCTTTTAAGGGAGACAGGCCGGTGAGCCGTTCGGAAGTGGTCCAATGCCTCGCACTTAAACGTGTGTGGTAAGTCAGAAATGAAAAAATCAATTATTGTCGGGACAAACCGCGGTGCCAAATGAGTGGGCGAGCCAGGGGCTATAACCATAAAATTAGATCTGATCATGCAGTTGTGTAGAGAGAACCAGCCTGGTTCGCACAGGCGTTCTTCCAGAACCGGTGCTTTGCGTTCCAGTCTCCACCTATAATGTATGGTGATCCGTAATTTGTGATGTGCCTCAGGTCCGTCTCGGAGAGGGGTTGCGAAGGCTTGGCGTAAATTACTCCAACCATATGGCTGGGTGGTCCAAGCGGACAGCCAGGAATTCCAGATTGGTGCGAACTCGCACCACTGAAAATTGTATTTTACTATTGATTATCATTGCTACGCCTCCCCAGCCGTCGGCACGGTCCCTACGGATGACCGAGTAGCCAGGAATGGTGAAATTTTGTTGAGGATTTAACCAGGTCTCGGTCACGAGGAGTATATCACACTCCAGGTGATCGAGTTGGCCTATGATTTCATTGCACTTAGGTAGAATCGATTGCGCGTTCCAAGTTATGACATGCGGGAAATTAGCCATTTTTAACAGTAAGTACAAAAGTACAGGAACTGATTAATCCAGGGTCGAAATGACCTGAAGGAATGCCTGGAACCTCTCAGAATTAGTAGAGCATGCTCTTAATTTTTCAGCAAGAGTTTCAGCCGTAGATAACATGAGGTTAAGATCACACATTTTGGTTATGTCACGGATACTGTCGGTCAATTGGATGAATTTGTGAGTGTTTTGGTTGGGATTTGCCAAGTTTGGGACTATATTAACGTTTGGAGTTTTCTCGGTATTGAGGAGGCCCGATCGAGTTCTGGCTTTGGCAGCCTGTGCGTATGATGTGTAGGCTTGATCCGAAGATGTAAAAGTGTTTGTTGGGACATTTAGGTTCGGGTTTCTATTTTGTTCCAACAGTGAGGGTTTAACGAAGAGGGGGGGGGGGATCTCATATGGCTTATTACAGTCACATGAGGAGTGATGCGCTGCGCATTTGACGCAGCGTGCAGGAAGATTACAATTGTTAGCTGAGTGCCCGAAGGCCTGGCAGCGAAAGCACTGAGTGTAGGCTCGCTTAGATAAGAATTTCTCCCAGTAAACCCGGGTATTAAATATAAATCCCACCTTATTGATGGAGGCGGTGGTAGTAGCCGGAGAGAAGATAGCCTTATACATGGCGTAGTGAGATGGAGAATTTTTGGGAGAGATCTCTGTTATGGAGGATATGTCCAACCCAAGTGACTTTATTTCCTCCAGAAGTTCGTTAGATGGAATGGAGGGTAATCCTTTTAGGACCATAACCGGATTTCTCTCGGTGTTGGTGCTGAATGTGTAAAATGGAATTTTGGCTTCAGCCAAAATGTTCCTGAACTCATCGTACTTATCGGCATCGAAGAGCTGTATTCGTATACGACTGCCAAGGAATTTGGCCGAGTAGGCATCTTTTCCCACATCGGCGTTCACACGGCGGTGGAAAGCTGGGATGTTTAAGTGAAAGTTTGACAAATAAATCGGCGGCGGTTTTGGTTTCCTGATGTTCGGAGGCTGCTGGTTATGGGTCTGTTGTTTTGGCCCAGTCTGATTGATTATCTTTGGAGAGTTTCTCCCAGGATTGGGAGACTTATTGTTTTGATTATCCTCCGTGGGTTTGTCTGGATTAAGATTTCCCGCAAAGGAAGACAGGACCTGGAATTTATTGAATAGCGGGATTGGATTATCATGCAACGTTGGTATTTGCATGACGTTGGTCAGATTGTCCCCAGGGGGAGATTTAGTATTATTTAGTTTTTTGTTTTTCGGAGAGAGGACTTCCTGAAATTCGTCCTCTACCGCTGGCAGTGGGTGAAAATCCTGGGACGTGGAGTTCCTGGAGGATGACGGAAGATTTAATTGCGGGTGGTTAGTAAAATCTAATGCAGGTTCTATGTTGTCAAAGAATCGAATTTTTTCGGTTGTAAGTCGATGAACGACTAATGGACTTTCGTTTAATAAGGGTAATGACGTTGATAACGGCTTGGGTGTGTCCGGGGTCACCTCGGCCGTGACATTTAGTTTGGGAAATAGCAAACGCTTATATGTGTTTTTTGTCCCTTTTTTGCCCTTCGCAAGGGAGAGGCGACGATTCTCAGGAGGTGCCAGGTTGCTATGGGGGACTAGGCCCCCACGCACCAGGAGGGAGAGAGATTTTAGTTGTTTCTGTAGTTCTGGAGTGTATTGTGCAGTAATCAAATGAAATTAAATTAAATTAACTTACAGAGTGATGAGTAAGGTGACAGGAATTTGGATTTTTAGCAGGCTCGGAGCATACAAGTCTCCAGTATATTCGGAGTTATCCGGTGGGAACCTTTCGAGAGCCAAGTCCCAGGGGAGGGCTCACTTTCACAGTAATCCGCAATATATGGCAGCGTCGGTGGGATTGCTGCGGAATATATAAGGAGTAAATTCCAGACCGGAGTCAGCAATTGAATATTTGACACAGTCAAATAGGAGTCAAATAAGAGTGACACAATCAAATAAGTCTTACAAAGGTAAGTTATGACCATTTGTACCAGGAGAAATATGTAAATATGCTTGTTCGGGAATCGGCGACGAGTTGCTCCGAGCAATACGGGCAGCGGGCCGATCCCGCGACTTTGCACTATTTAAAACCGCGCGCGCTCAGGCGCAGCGCTAATTAGCTCCCGAGCACGTCCGTCTCTGCGAATCGGCCCACGGCGCGCCGACCAATCACCGTGCTCGCGGGCAGCGAATATCCGTGAGCGATTCCCGGAAGCGGCCTTCCTTTTCGACGAACCGTCTCAGCGATCGCACGTGACACAAAACCGTTTTTATTAAGCCGTGATTTCGGAGAGTAACGCGCTTACCGGGCAAATCACATAACGTATATCGTGTACGCAGGGTTTGAACAATCAAGTCTGAACCTTTATTCCAAATACAAGTGTGACAACGTGAAGTGCATTCTTTTCTTCTCGACCGACCACGTGCTCGATCCGATTTTCCGTTCGCACAGTCCCGGCGCTCGGAGTTTTCGCCCTATCCGTTTCCGACCATCCGCCTCGAATTTCCAAGCCTTCCGATAAGGCTGTCCCAGCCGCCCATTCCCAAACAATGCTATTTATAGAAATATACAAAAAGGAGTTATGTGTATAGCGTTTTGTGTTACTAAAACAATTGTTAGATTAACTAAAGAAATGTTTGGTTGGTGCTTAAATAACTAAGCTCAGTTATATTGGTAATAAACTGATAGTTGAGGTTTACTGGATTGATGTAAATGAACAAGTTTTGCTCTATGTTTTAGGATATGGGGCACTCCCAATGAAGGTTATGTTCCCAACGAATGTCGACGGTGTAACCGTAATTGAGAGAATTTTAAACAAAATAAAATAAAAATGTAAATATTGGTTTATGTTTTTAAAGAAAAGAAAAGTAAATTAATGTAATAGTATAGGAATGAGAATTCACAGTCTTGTTATAAAGAGCAACATTTTACACTTAGTATAATGGTGAGAGCATACACCGTGGCGGGTATGTGACCGCACTGGGCACGCAATCATACGATTTAATAGTATTGTTACGAGTATCGATATGTTTCGATATCGAGACATTGCGCCAAATGGTCGTTGCCGCGTCGTCTTAGTGACGACGATACAACGGAGACATGAGAGAGTCGGTTGACGAACGTCACTGAGGGAAGTCGCAAAGCTAAGTACTCCTCCTCTATCTAATAAAGGTCTCTTTGGTATTTCACTCGTTTTATTCTTTAAAGATGCCCCGAACCCGTAACAGTATTATATGTATTGTGACGTGGCATATTTGTCCACGTCCCGCCGATCAAGGTCGAAAGACCGGGCCACCCTTTGGCAGCACCGCGGCAACAACGGCTGCCGTGATCGATCTCCCTGGGAGCACCCGAGACCCCAGATCGAGAAATTGACGCGGTTTAAACGCCGCGCCACTTGGCGCGACGAGAAGTTGCAGGACCGTGGCCGGGTCCCTGGGGGGCCCGGATACTTTTCACTTCTCCCAGGAGCGCGGAAAATCCGGAAAGGAACGCTGAGGGGCCGGCTACAAAGGACGCCCACAAGGATACATCGAGGACGACACCGAGCCCGGGTTTGCCAACCCGGAGGCGCCGCCGAGGAATTACGGATCAGAGAAGGCCTTCGTCTCGACCTCGTCGTCGCCTCGCCCGGAAAAATTGAAGAGGATCCGTGAAGGGATCGGCCCGAGGTCTTCCTCAGCGGGAGTTAGCCAATTGACGCGTGTCATCGGAAGAGCGTTAACCAATAAGTTTGTTGCCGGAGGCCCCGGACCGCTAGGTGCGGCCCTGCCGCGTGCGAGCGAGTAATAGGTCCGAGCGTCGCGCGCGAGCGGGAAAAATGAGGAAAGTGGGGGACGCCTCGCTTCCGCGTTTGCGAGGCTTCGCGAAATGGGGCACTGTGCCGCCAGATCTAGTCGGGCTTAGACTTTTCACTATTGCCTAAGAGAGTCAGTTTTTGTACGACCTATTGCTGCTGGAAGGACGTGGTAACGCTGCAGACCACCGAGTGAGCGACACAGCTTATTAACCACGCTGCTGGGTGGTAAGTGCCGACTAGGCTTTTCGTGCCCCTATTATTTTCGCGTTGGCTCGGTAAGCGTTTTGCGAATCGGCCGGACTTCCCGTCGAAATAAAGACGGAATCTCGCCCGCCGGGAATCGCGGTTCGAGGGAATTCGCGAATGGGGTGAGACCGTCCGTCGGTCATCGGGCGAGAGATTCGTTCCGATACCGATCCTTGGCGATATTTGCGAATCTGGGGGTGTCCCACGGTGGGACGACGCGACGTAGGCCGTACCGCCGTTTCCGGCTGTTTCCGACGGACACAGTCTTTAGAACTTTGCTGCCGCGTATTCTATCGGAATCCGGTCGCTTCTCGACCGGCTAATTGCCACTCGTAGCTGCCGTACATCGCGCCCACGATCGGATTCGACGCGTAGGAGAGTAGAGTCGGGAGAAATAAGCGCGAGCGACCGTCCAACTGTCGAACTATTGTACTATACCGCGCGGGCTTCGTTTCCATCGCTGCCGGGTCGCCCCGGCAGCCTTCTGTAATCAGCAGGATTAATAAATGTAAAGTCGAAGCCCACTCTCGTCTATCTTTCTTTCGTGAGAAACCTTTCCGCCGCGGGAAACGTCCCGCATTCCTCCCGCGTAGTACCCTGGCCCGGACTGTCGCTATTCAGGCCCTCGCGCGGTCCTCGTAGGTTCGGCAGAATAATTAGCGTCTCGTGTAATCTTCGAAATTGTTCGTTTGACACTTGCGAGTGTCTGGCGCCCGTTTCGAGTCCCGAACCTGGTAAAGTCTTCCGCCGGGGAAAGAGTCGAACCTACGGGATACCGTTTGTCACCGGGCGAAACACGTTCCGCGCGGCCGAACGTGCCTAACCCGTCGTGGCCCCGGTTTTCGTCCGTCGGACGGGTCGGAAAACGCGGGCCCCGTGACAGTATACAATATTTTTTGTGTTAATATTAGGTATACTAACATTTGGAGTACACATTAGTAAGTGCGAAGTATTTACGAGCAATAAGCCGCTTATACTCTGTGAATCGAAGTAAAAAGTACACCAGTGGGGGTTATGTAACCACGTGTGCTGGTGATATATCCTAATTTAATAAAGAATTAAGCAAAAATGCTTGTTAGCATATTTAAGAATACTAATGAAAAGAAACGAAAGATTTTTAAAGAAAATAAAAAAATTAACATAATACAAGCAAGACAAACTCCGGTGTTTGTTTTTTTTTTATAGTAAAAGGAGTTTTTGGGACAGAGAAGGAGAGGGTCTCTATCCGGCGAGCCGGGGGCTCGCCGGGTGAGACACTTCTAGGCCTATATGAGCCGCACCTGGAGGCCTTTGCCTCCTTATCGGCTAATAGAGTTAGATTGGGATTACCTATAGATGTAGGAGAGCCGAAGCTACCTGATTAAGACTCAGGAAATTTGCAAAAACCTGAGTAAAGTTGCAAGGAAGGATGAAACATCCGTGGCAAGAGCCATGGAGTATTGCCCCGTAGAGCATTATAATAGGATTTATTCCCTTGGTTCCGGAAGGGCTTGTGATACAAGCCCAGGGAAGTCGGGAGTGCATCTTATCTTATAAGATAGGATGATATAACTGACCTTTTTGAGTAGCACCCGTAAAGAAGGAAGGGAGCATAATAAACTAGAGGTATTAAGTTAGGATTGTTTTAAGATGAGGTTAAAAAGCAAGCGGAAATGAAACTTTGATTTTATAAGGGATCTTGTCTACAGTGTAACTCCCCGTTAGTTTGACTAACGGGTTTTCGTGTTCGGAAACATTTAGTTAGCTATCATTTTATTTATAAAGTTGTTAATTAGCGGAATAGTCGCTAATTGATGTAGTTGTTTTGTGGGATATCGTATATCCTTGTTGAGGATAGTTTTTAAGATTTTTGACTGGGTCCGCTGTAGACAGATCCGAATAGAAATAGGAGTGGCATAATACCAGATAAGAGCCCCGTATGTAAGCACGGGTCTGAGACACATCAAATAGGTGGTTAAGCGAAGCTTGAGTGGTAAATGCGAAGATGGAGCAATAAAAGATTTTAATGCAGCGAAGGCGCGTAGAGTTTTGTTTGTACGGTCCCTCAATGCAGGTGACCATAAAAGTTTATCATGCAGGATAACTCCCAGGTATCTCACCTGGCTCGCCCATCTCACAGGTTCGCCATTAATCATGAATTGATTGTGCGTTTTAAAAATATCAGTACCGGATCTCAAAGCCTTCGAAAAGAGAATGGCTTCTGATTTGGAAGGGTTAGGTACTAATTTCCAATCATTGAAATATTGTATTACACAGTCAAGGTATCTTTGCATTCTGCGAAAAAGGGTCGGTCGACCCTTTCTCGTAGAGGTGGAGTATATTGCTGTGTCGTCAGCGTATAACGCTTTTTCACACAGGGACATGGAGGGGATATCGTTAATGTACAAAATGAACAATAAAGGTCCTAGAATGGAGCCCTGAGGTAGTCCAGTTTGACAGTTGTATATAACAGATTTGTGTGAGTTTAAGCATACGTAGCACGTACGCTCGAGCACATATGAATTTAATAATCGTAGGATGGAGTGAGGTAGAGCCATTCCATAGAGTTTATATAGGATGGCTCTGTGCCAGACAGTATCAAATGCTTTGGATAGGTCTAATAAGACCATGGCAACTTCCCTTTTCACATTGAGCGCATGGGCTACGTATTGCGATATGCGTCCTCCTGGTGTAGGGTAGAATGTTTCTGGCGAAAGCCAAATTGTTGGTTAATAATAATGTTGTTCATTTTGACATGATCCAGTATGAGATTAAATATTATTCTCTCTAAGAGTTTACCCGGAATGGGTAACAAGCTAATCGGACGATAGCCAGTAGGATCGGTGGAAGGTTTACCCGGTTTGTGAACCAGGATCACCTTGGCGAGCCTCCATGCCCTGGGAAAATAGTTATGTTTAAGTGAGGCTTTAAATATGTAATGATATTGACAAAAAATTTTATGCGAAGCATTGGCCAGCATCGGGACGGTGATTTTGTCAGGGCCAGGGGCCTTTTTTGTCTTCATTTTTCGGACAAGATCGTATATTTCCTTGGGTGAAGGTACAATGACGGGGACATTGTCACTCGCTTTCTCCCAGTCAAATTGATTGTAAAAGTTATTAACAGACTGTTCATTTCTTGAGGCAATCAAAGCCGCGTCCGTGTGGACCTTGGCAAAGTTATTTGCTAGAGCATCAGATTTGTCATGGTCAGAGTGCAGAGTTCTGCCTTCGACGTTGAGGACTGGTATGGATAACTGACGGTTTTTGGCTAACGTTTGGTAAGTACTCCAAAACGTGGGATCAGGTTTTATGAAGCTCTGAAGCATTTTAGCCCAGGCCAGCTCTCTGATTTTATAGATTCTAGTTCGTATTTCTTTGTTTATTTCCTTCATTTGCTGGAGGAAATAAGAATCGTACGAAATTTGATATAGCCGCCGTAGTCTCCGCCTGGTCCTCAACAAGGCGGCTAGACATTCATCATGTGCTACAGACTTTCTTCTGATTGCGATAGGTGAGTTTTCTAGGGTCGTGTCCCTGGACGTGGAGTCCCATAGGGAACCGATCAGAAAGGATGTAAGTGATTCTATACATAGATCTATTTCAGCAGGAGATTGCAAGCGAGCGACAATGCCCCAGTTCAAAGTAACTTCCTTGTATTTTTCCCAATCTGTAGATTGGTGAAATAAGGATCCCTGGGAAGGGTCCGTTGGAGCAATCATTTTAATGGATACTGGTCTATGCACCGTCCCCAATATGACCAGGGTCACGCATTTAAATGACGCTGTAGAATTTGTGATAAAGAAATCAATGATTGTGGGTGGGACCCGAGGGGCGTAGTGAGTGGGCGAGCCAGGTGCGACTATTGAGAAATTTGATTTAAGCATGTGATTGTATAATGTGATACCAGCCTGATTTGCTCTGGCGTTCTTCCAATACCTGTGCTTAGCGTTCCAGTCACCGCCAATTAGGTACGGTGACCCGTAATTTGTTATGTGCCTCAGATCCGTCTCGGTAAGGGGCTGATGAGGTTTAGCATAGATGACTCCGATAAAAAGGACTGGATTGTCAAGTCTTATGGCCAGGAATTCCAGATCGGTGCAAGTACGCACGACTGAAAATTTAATATGGTTATTAATAATAATAGCCTCGCCTCTCCACCCGTCGACACGGTCCTTTCGTATGACCGTGTAGCCAGGTATGGAGAAGTGAGTGTTGGGTTTTAGCCAGGTCTCGGTCACCAGGAGGAGGTCACACTTCAGGTGGTCGAGCTTAGCAATGATTTCAAGACGCTTAGGTAAGATTGATTGAGCGTTCCATGTTATTATATGCGGAAAATTAGCCATTGTTAACAGTAAGGGGTATGTATTGGATTTTTTATTCCAGGGTCGCGAAGACTTGTAGGAATGTCTGGAATTTTTGAGTGTTTGTGGTACAAGTTCTTAGTTTATTAGCAAGGGTTTGAGCCGTAGCAAGCATGAGGTTTATGTAACATAGTTGAGAGATCTCTCTTATGGAGTCAGCAAGTTGTAGATATTGTTGGGTGTTTTTGTCAGGGTTTGAGTAGGCTAAGTTAGGCAAGAGATTTGGTTTATCAGCATCAGGATTTACTTGATTTCTATTTAGCGCACTAGTTTTAGTGGCTTGGGCGTAGGACTTGTTAGCCCGGACCGGAGCTTCGGATCGATTTGAAGGAGGAATCATGTGTGAATTCTGGTTCTGAGTTATTACCCGACTGGTCCTTGTAGGCAGATTTTCGGCTAAAGGCAATGATTTCGAGTAGACTGGAATCCTGGGAGGTTTAGGAGCCCTTTCCTGCAAGTATGCAGCCAGAGCAGGGCACTGTGAGTAATTGGCAGTGTGCTCGCTGTTGCAATTTGCACAGGTAGGAGGGATTTCATACGGTTTGTTACAATCCGCTGAAGAGTGGTATGCAGCGCATTTTACACACCGCACCGGGAGGTTGCAATTTTTTGCAGAATGTCCGTAGGCCTGACAACGGAAACATTGCGTATAGGCCCTTTTGGAAAGGTATTTCTCCCAGTATACCCTGGTGTTGAAGATGAAGCCTACCTTGTTAATGGAGGCAATGGTGATTTCCGGTGGAAAAATTACTTTGTATAAGGCATAGTGCGAGGTTGAGTTTTTGGGGGTGATTTCGGAGATTATGGTGGTCACCAGACCAGTGGATTGAATTTCCTCCTTGAGTTTGTAACGGTAGCGTCTCGCTTGCGTAGAGGCGCGAGCGAGGCGCGCGGTCCCTCCCCTGGATTCGCTCAGCGACCAGGGTTCGTCGGGGAGGGAGGAGGAGGTGGTTTAATAATTCAGGCTGCGTTGGTGGTAAACAAAACTAATTTATTAACTGAATGGTGTTAGCTGGTGTCAAAAAAAGCGGAATAATAAAGTGTGTATAAGAGAAACAAAACAGGAACGGGGAGCGGTCCGCTCGCTATCCGCCCGGATTCCCAGACGGTCCGGCGATGGGCTGGCGATGGCCGGTTGCCTCTCCACCGGCCTATTAACAATTTAACAACCAAGAATAAATGGACCGTAAAAGTGGAGCCCGACGCGAGTAGCTTAACCTAATTACGTACTTATTCTACGCGAGAACTAGCCTAGAGTAACCGCAGGACGCCGGCACGGTTTTCGGTTTCGATACGGTACGCGGGAAACGCTGGACGCGGGCGAGTCGTGCTCGTTGGAACGGTGCCTGCCGTCGGACGCCCTCGGCGCGGTTCGGGTAAGATCGCGGTACGCGGGGAGCGCGGGCGATCCGTGCTCGCTAAAGCGGTGCCTCAGTCGGGCGCTCTCGGTGCGATCCCGAGCTCTCCCGATCCTCGAAGTGTTATTCCCACCGCGGCCCAGCGAACGATAGTGAATCGACTTTGGTTTCCTGGTGGGCTGGGCACGCGGGGCGCGGAGAGGAGAGGGTATGGAATCCGCGGAACACTCCACCCGTCGTCCCCGCCCGACCGCGGCTCGAGCACGTACGCACAGACGTAAACCTAATGCCTACGGCCCGAAACCGGCGAGGTCGCTCGTCTCCGGTAGTATACCGAGAGGCGAGCTCCACACGCTGCTGCGGCCGATCGACGACTAAACGTGCGGAGCGCGACGCAGGATCCCTGAGGGGAGAGCGGGACGCGGCAACAGGTCCGGGTGGTAGGGATGACGGTCCGGAGTGTCGTACCCTCGGTGCTCTGACAAGAGCAAGCCGGTGATCGACTGCCTCCCAGAATCCGGTCGCGGTCTCGGTTTCACGTAGGGGACGTAAGCCCACTTACGTTCTGCCGATTCCAGCGCCTCGTCGTGTTCGCCCGATAGTATACCGCGGCTAGCACGATTTAGCGCGGCTGCGAGAGGATCTGGGCCCGGGTGTTCACCCGAGAGCTGCTCCAGACCAACTCCGTCTTCGGCTGGTTCCGTCGCGATCTTTATAGCCCGAGCGCGGACCTCGTGTGCTCGTTCGTGAGCCTTCGGCGCACGCCGATTGGTCCGCGCCCGGGCCGGTTTCGCGGATTGGCGCGCGGCTGGCCCGCACCGGTGATTGGTGCGGGCTAAGGTACAACTCGGCTCGCAACGAGACACATGTGTCTCGTTGCAAGTTCTTCTAAGGGGATTTGGCGAAGTCCCTTTAATACCATGATCGGATTTTTGTCAGTATTCTGACTGAATGTGTAAAACGGAATTTTGGCTTCGGCCAGAATGTTCTTGAATTCAATGTGTTTATCCAGATTGAATAGCTGGATTCTAATACGTCTACCTAAGAATTTTGCTGAGTAGGCATCTTTGCCTACATCAGCATTCATTCTTCGGTAGAAAGCAGGAATGTTGAGATCAAAGTTGGAGAGATATATGGGGGGGGCTGGGTTTATTATTACCCTTCCTAGTCAAATTTGCTTCATTATTGTGAGTTGAGCCCTGTTTCTGGGTCTGCTCGATGAGATTAGGTGAAGTTCTTCCCTGGAGACTCTGGCAATTACCAAAGTGATCAGTGGAGGGCCGATCAGGGTTTAATATCCCCTCAAAGGAGGATAATACCTGGAATTTGTTGGCCAGAGGAATGTTTGCTGAATGCATTGCAATTAAATTACTGTTGGAGCTTTGCTCCTGGACAGGTGGAGATTTCTCTTTGTGCAGTTTCTTTGATTTTGGAGAGAGGACAATCTGGAAATTGTCCTCGTTTTCAGGAAGGTTCATAGGTTCCTGGGAGGCAGAATCCTTGGAGGAAGGTATGGGATTTAAGATTGGATGACTGGTGAAATCCAATACTGTTTCTACATTGTCGAAAAATCGTAGATTATCAGTAGTGAGTTGGTGTACTATGGGTGGATTTACATCCGGGACGCTTTGTGACAAAACCGTCTGAACCGGAGAAGTGGCATTTAAAGCCGACAGAGAGGTTGAAAATTGAGAAGTATTGCCTTGCTCGGCCACAGGGGTTGAACATAAGGTGGGGAACAAAAGCCTTTTATAGACATTTTTTGTGTTGCCTTTCTTGCTTTTGGCAAGGGCAAGTCGTCGATTTGCTGGAGGAGCCAGTTGTTCGGTGGGGGGGGGGGGGGGATTTCCCCCCTCCTGATAAATACTTGAAATTTGTAAGTGCTAAGATAGGAGTTATCTGCCTATGTATTATATGAATGATCAAACAATAATAATACAATTATGTACATAAAGAAACAATCCGTACCAAGATGGCACGGGCGTGGATTTTCATGCACAGGGTACGGATTATAACGCGTCCGTACACTAGCACAGTTCGCGACAGAATTTGGAAATAAAAATAAGAATATAATCCTATATTAATATTAAGGAGTAGTATATAATGGTTATAAGAAAACGAGAACTAATCTAATTGGGCATGAGCCCGCACATGTGAGGTTATGTTCGCACGTGAGACGTGGGTCCCCAAATATCAAGATTAAGCAAAATAATTGTTTTTAAGATTAATGTACACAGGAACACAATAAGTAATTTACTTCGCAGGAATCGTTGTTACAAGTACACTTGAACAACAAAGTACGGGTGTGAGCTCACACCGATGAGGTTATATGGCCGCTAGAACACGCGGTCCGCGGATATATTATGTTAGGTGTGAGCAGGGGTCGAAATATTTAATGGTAACAATACTATACGTGTACTAAATTAGTATTAAAGTAAAATAAAGAAACTATGCTTAATAGAGAAAAGAACATTTTAATCCATGTGAGCGGAATATATCTCGCGATAACGCGTAATATACCTTACACGACGGAAATAGAATGAAAATAGTAGTATTATATTAATAGTAAAAAGTAATTTTTACACTATAATTATGAAAGAAGGGAAATTACACATAGTTGGGCATGTGGTCCACACTATGAGGTTATGTTTCCATGTGGTACGTGGATACCCGAGTTTCAATTGTGAACAAAATAATTGATTTATAAGATAATATACACAGAAATAATATAAGAGAATTTTACTTCACCGAGTTTCTTATTATAGCAAAATGAAGTAACTATGCTAAATAAAGAAAGGAGCAATTTGATCCGTGTAAGCGGAGTATATCTCGCGAGAACGCGTAGAATACCTTACGCGACGGAAGGGAAAAATAGAATGAAAATAGTAATACTATGTTAATAATAAGAAATAATATTTACACTATGTTTATGAAAGAAGGGAAATTACACATAGTTGGGCATGTGGCCCACACTATGAGGTTATGTTCCCACGTGGTACGTGGATACCCGAATCTCAAATTTGTGAACAAAATAATTAATTTTATAAAATATTATGCACAGGAATAATATAGGAATATTTTACTTCACCGAATTTCGTTGAACAAGATCACTTGAGTACTATTTTTCTGGTGTAGACTCGCATTGATGATTAAGTAACCTCTTCGAACACGCGGTCCGCGGTTCTATATTGTAGATGTGAACTGTATGTCGAAATGTGTGGTAGTATAAAGAAACTAAAAGAATACTAAATTAGAAATAAACTGAACTAAATAAAAGCTATGATTATATAAAGAAAAGGAACACTTTAATCCGTATAAACGGAAAAATATTTCGCGACAACGCGAGAATGCTTCCGAGCCAAGATGGCGCGGGCACGGATTAACGAGTACAGAGTACTGAGTGTAGAGGCGTCCGCTCACTAGCACGGTTCGCGACGGAATGAAGGCGAGTGTTTTTCCGAGGAGACAAACTCCGGTGTTTGCTCGTTTCGGCCGGGTCTATATAGCCGAGCGCGGACCACAACGAGAGCCTCGCTTTGCGAGGAGCTCGGCTGGTGACGGCGCTCGCGGATTGGCGCGCTCTTGGGTCGCTCGCTGATTGGCTCGCACAAGGGCACGACGCGAGCTCGCGACGGAACGCATAGAACGCCGTTTCGCCGTAAAGTAAACAAAATTTAGCATTTTTTTTTTTACTTTAGATGTCAAATCTGAAGTCAAGAAACAAACAAATACAAATTTACAACTAAAGACTAAATGTAAAATAAACTTGAATAATATCATATATTTAGATAAAAGTTTATATCGATTTCCAAAGTTTTATATATGTATATATATACAGGGTGTCCCACATAAATGGGAACACCTAAATATCTTTCGTATTTATAGTCCTATCAGAAAACTTCAGAGAAAGCTATAAATTATGCCCTTCTCCGATTTCTAGCCATCCTTCGAAAACTAGAAGAATGCTAATTCTCGAGTGGCCGTACGCATGGCCCTCGAGGGTTTTTTAGCTGATGGCATTGGAAAGTGGCCATAAAAGTTCAATCCGGGAAATCCTCGCTCCGCGTACCACCCGCAATGTACCGGAGGTCCCGGATTCGAACAAAGCGGGCCTTATAGCCCGCTCAAGCGTCGACCAGGCCAAGAGCGCAACCCCTCTTGTGCCACACGTGCGCGTGCCCCTTAACCGTCGTCACTGGACCCAAGTTAAGGGGCAATAAATTCGTTCGCGAGACACTTCCTCCTCCACCGGTGAGGGTTGTCCGGAAGATTCTTCCCCTTCAGGTCAGCCAGCGAATGAGAAAGACTTTTCCCCCAAATTGGGATGTTTTCTCGGCATCACCGAGATGACCAGCGAACGGACCCCGGGACAGAAGTTAGACAAGACAGAAGTGAGACTGCGTCTAGACTTCATTAGTTACTCGGAAAGACTGCGTCCAGACTTCACTCGTTACTCGGAAAGACTGCGTCTAGACTTCATTAGTTACTCGGAAAGACTACATTGAGACTTCACTCGTTACTCGTTAGACAGATTACAACGAGACTTCAATCGTTAATCGTTGGTCTTCAATCGTTACTCGTACGACTTACATACGACACTCGTTCGACTTACCGTCGTTAGAAACTCATCTCTTTACTCGGAAACTCTTTACTCGGAAATTCTTCATTATTTCTTGTACCGCGAGAGTCTACTGGCTCCGTGAAACAGTTGCCCAACGTTAATTCCGCAGGCAACAATTGTTATTTGTTACGTTTTAATAAAAACATATTTAAACCCGAACGAAACAATTCAACCTGGACGGCGTTTCTTTGGACGACCTTTCTTAGAACTATGAGCCGAACTAAGAATCTTATCAGCTGATGTAGTATCAACTGCAGGAGCCAGATAGTATCCTTCGTTTGGGACAGGTGAAGAAATTGCTGTGCTATTTAGTTCTGAATCAACATTAGGAGACAACATTGCGTCCTGGAGAGCTACATAATGGCCGGTAAAACCGGCAGTGCCGCCATCATCATACAATATGCGCTTGACAGTAGGTCCGTTACCAGCTATCGCAAACAAGCGACCATCTTGTTTTTTATAAACCTCGAATTTAAATTTCTGGTAGATCTTGCCAGCAGCTTGTACTTCAGAGACTGCTCTATAGGTTCTGGCGCAACTCATTTTTGACTTGTAGGCCGCCTTCGAGACATACTACTCGGCAGCTTAGAGGGAGCGGGAGGGGAACATGGTTCGCACGCTGCCGCGCGCGTTGATATGTTTTGCGATTAGAGGATTCTAAAAATATGTTTTTTATTTTGCACTTTTTGCATAATGCATATGTTTTTCGAAGAAAAATGTCTAAAACATATTATTTTCCGTGTATATGCATATCTCATGCTCATATGAATCATTTACCTTGTTAAATTTATTTAATCTATTAATAAGCACTCGTATCATAACCGAATAGCGTTGATAATAGTGATACGCCGATATAATACTGAAGAAGCCTCAACAAGTTATGATGTTAAGACCTTATATTGCTTACTGAATCAGCTCTAAGAACACATGTAGCTGTTGTTATTTAGAATTCGAACAGTTCAGTTTGATACTCGAAGTGGTAAGGCGAATTTTGTGAGAGTGCGTGCGATCATTATTAAAATGCCGGAAGTTCGGAAAAGTAGGGTTTTACTGATGAAAGGCTGAATCGAAGGCGATCCCAATTTCATTATTGACGAAAATAATGAAAATAATATTTACTGTGAAATGTGCAATAAAAGTATAAAGTGCGATAGAAAATCGCAATTAATTCTACATATTAATACTTCCATACATACAAAAATTAGTCAATAACTGGTCAAGCAAATATTACGACCGCCGCGGAAAATTCCGAGAACCGAGCAACAAAATTAAAAAAAAGTGACTTTTATACAGACTTAACGAAAGCGATGGTTGCTGTTAACACTATGATGTCCGGTGGCTCCACGTTGGTGCCATGCGAAAAATATCGGGTAAGTGCCGGTGGTTTTACACCGGCGCGACACGAAAAAATCTAGATTAGACGTGCGGACGGCATAGTGTTAATATTCCGTGGCGTGCTTTAAATAACGATATATGGAGGAATTTTCTGACAAAATATTGTATATAAACCAACCCATTACGGATGAATCGACGATGCGTAAAAATTATTTAGACGATTGCACTAATGCTGTAAATACCGTGATTGATCTTTCGATCGTTCGGCCTTGTACGTTTTATTTGCACGTGTGTGCCCACTATCCAGTAAAGGAAAAACAAAACCTCGAAGGACCACCTTTCTTAAGTTGCCAAGAAAGGAATATACTTGTATGTTTTAAATACAAATTTATTTACAATTGCTGATACAGTCTGACTGACTCAGACGAGAAAACGAATAACGATAAAACGAGAATGGAAAACGAGTGGTGAATGACGAAAACGTGTGAGTGAGTTCGGATTAGAAAAAATTCGCAGAGGAAACCTCGGTTCTCCCCACTCCTCACTCCTGTCTGATTTCCCTCCTCCAGAGGAAAAGTCTGGAGGGTGGGAAAACGCTAGGTGGGAGGCGAAGGCTGGCCCAAGTCACGATGAAGTGCCTCCGGGACCCCGGCAAACATGATGGTCAAGGGGTTGGCAATAAAAAATGGAAAACCCCAGGACGTTTGGCAAGGCCACGCGAGGATTAACCGAGCGTCGATCCAAGTGTTGGCCAGATGTCTACCTGGCGGCCCTAGCTGCGAACTACGTTTTACAAGGCCCGGGTTTTATGGATTTCAGCTGTGCTTGCCGGGGTCTGGGGGTCCTATGTCCTGGGTTCATCGACATGACGGTTCTTGCACAATGACTAAATCCTTTTGTGACGGGTATCCGTCGGGGTGGAGGAAGTGCCGACTCAGCCGGCTGCCAGGGGTCGGTAGTGCCTCGAGGAGGAATGAAGAGTAGCCTTTTTTCTGGTGAAATACTTGTGTCTTTATTGTCCTTTTATGTACAGCGGTTGCCCTCAGGTGGCGTGATCGCGGCGGCGGATCGGTAGCGCGGCGGCGCGGTATCGCGGCGGCGGTTCGGATTCGTGGCGGTATCGCCTCGGTGTTGGGGAGTCGGTCAGGGTTCGCAGGACGGTCCCGCAGGCTTGCGCCCCTCGGGGGAGGGATTCCGGCCCGTTTGCACGGTGCCGGCTCGGACTAGTTTCCCGTAGGCTTGCGCCCCTCGGGGGAGGGATTCCTGCCCGTTTGCACGGTGCAGGCTCGGATGCGGGAACGAGGGTGTCGGGCGGGAACGGTGGTTTCGGTAGGAACGGGGTGCGGTCGGGTTGGCGGTACAGCGGAGGTCTTATGCGGCGGTAGCGGTGCTCGGCGGAGATAGGTTCTCGGACTCGCATGCCTTGCCTCAACTGCCATGACTGCTGTTCTCGTGGCCTATTTATTCCTCCCACCGCCCACTTCCACTCGCGAGCAGCCGTATCGTCGCGGTGGCCACCTCGCGGCCGCGACGGGAGGCTGTGCTCGGCCGTAGTCTCGCGGCGCGCTCGCTGGGAGTGGGGCGGTGGAAAGCGCGGTGTTAGGCGGGGAAGTCGCGGGCCTTAGGTATACCCGTTACACTTTTTCGGCGACAAGTCCGCTCCGTAGCTAAAATATTGAATTGCAAGAAAACGCAAGAGGACAAGGATTATGATTTGGCCGCGACAAATGCAGCAGGTCGATATATTGCAAATTTAATAATAGGAAAGTTGTTGTGTAATCATGCAATCATAGCCCGATTTGTGAACTCAGCTCTAAGAATTTTATTCTCGCATGGTTGCTGTTCAGGATTCAAGCTGTGGAATTCGGTGCCTATTGTCGAACTGGCGACCGCTATTTCATACGGTTTTTGTCGCGTATGTCAACACGCGGCAAGAGCGCGTGTCGCCGTTGCTCGACACCGCGTAGCAACCGTTTCAATTCTCATTGGCCGAATTTGACAGCTTGAATCCTTCAAATTGAGACAAACAAGGATCATCCGATGTACGAGCTCCAATCACGGTGCTCCACATTCGACGGTCTTTGTTATTTAAGGCACCTGCGTATGCCTTCTCGCTCTCTTAACGTTCTGAACGCTCATCAATCGCAAGGTATCGCTCTAGCACGTTTGCTCGTCTGTCCGCTCTCGTCTCGATAAGTAGAGATTCTCATCTCTCGCGCTCTGAGACTCTCGCGATTTCGCATCATTCGGGAGCAGTATTCTCGCGATCTCCCGCGCCGCGTTACGTGCACTCTGTTTCGCGACAAGATTTCCGGCGTCCGCGTAGAAGATCTCCGTCTCGCGGCGGCACGCTTTTCGTGCCGCTCAAGATTTCCTCTTCGCGATCCGACGGCAGAAGTTTGCACGCGCAAGATCTCCGTACGTTCGCCGGCTCGCGATTCTCGTGCGCTCGTTCTCTCTCGCGCCCTCGAGTGCCTCGCACCTCGTGCGCCGTGCAACCGAGTAAAATAAAGTGCATTTTCCCGAAGGACAAGGGTTTAATTCTCCCGTCTCTCCTTGCCTCCTCGCGCGCTCATTTCTGAGTGGTCCCGGCCCCCCGGCGACTCCGACCTTCGGTCGACGCCAAACATTTTGGTCCTTCGAGCCGGATCGTGAAGCGCAAGCAAGTGCGGGAGTGTGAAACCTCGCCGATCATGGCAGAAACGGTCGAAACCCAGCTGTTGATGCAGCAAGCGATAGGACGTTCCCTTCAAAATTTAAAAAAACTGGGGAAGAGCAACTGGACCAAATCCGTCTTGAGGACCCGGATTGTCCACCTTCAAGATCTGTGGAGGAAGTTCGAGCACGGGTACGCGCGACTCCTCTCTATCATCCCGCCGGAGGAACGAGCGAAGAACCCCTACTTCAAGGAGGACTCTTTCGCCCACACGGAGGAAGTCTACCTCAACTCTCTCTCGTTCATGACGACACAGCTGGACGCCCTGAACAGTGATACCGTGAGTCCGTCAAATTCACCGAGCGACGGACAAGCGTGTCCGTCGGTTTCCGGTATACAGCTACCCCGAATCAATGTACCGCAGTTCGAGGGTAAATACGAAGATTGGGAAGCGTTCCGCGACAAATTTTCCGCGCTTATTATTCAAAACCCTAAGTTGCATGACGTACCCGACTGCATTATTTGGTTTCCGCGTTAACGGGTCGCGCTCTCGACTGCATCGGAAACCTTTCGGTAACCGCGGATAATTTCCAAATTGCGTGGAAGACGCTCTCGGCGCGGTACGATAATCCGCGGCGTATAATCACCGCTCATCTCTCGTCGCTGCAGAACCTTCCCGCGCTCTCTCGCGAATCGGCAGCAGACCTCCAGACTCTCTGCGATCGGGTCTGTTTTATTGTCGACTCTTTAAAAAGGCTCGGGCGGAAGCCAGAAGAATTGTGGAACGACATTCTCGTCCATCAGGTGTCCCAAAAGCTGGACACTCCGACGCGGAAGGCGTGGAAATTGAAAATCGGCGACGACGTGACTCCGCCCTCGTTCGACACCTTGATGTCATTTATCGGTTCTCGCTCTCGCGGTTTAGAAGAGTTCGCGATTTCTTCCAACTCCACGCCCGCCGCGCGTCCCGACGCATCGTCTCGCCTCGTGTCTAGTTCCTCGCGAGTCCATTCTGCGACCGCTTCCAAGCCCTCCACGAATTCGCGTACTCCGTGCACAGTTTGTCGAGCATCACATAATTTCAGTGCTTGCCCCACCTTCCTGGCACGAAACACCAGCGGCCGTCGTGAGCTCGCTCAACGCTTTTCACGTTGTTTTAACTGTTTGAGCAGCAGTCATTCCCTCCGAGAATGTAACAGCAAAAATACGTGTCGCGTGTGCAACAAGCGGCACCACTCGCTCTTGCACCAAGGCGCGCCTCCTCCAACTCCGCCAAATTCGGAGCCCTCTACTCCACCAGTGTCGTCCTCCGAGGTCAATTCGCACCTCGCCTCCACCCTCGCGGCTCCGCGCTCCGGAATTCTACTGGCCACCGCGTGGGTCCAACTCCGTGTCCCGTCAGGCCGCTGCGTCACTGTCCGAGCCCTGATTGACCAAGGTTCCGAGACCAGCTTCGTCACCGAGGCCATGGTGCACCTCTTGCGTGCAAAACGAACCCGCGTTGCGACATCCATATCCGCCGTCGGCGGAGTCCACGCCGGCACCGTGCGCCACGCCGTGCGCCTCCACGTTGCTCCTCGCGATTCCGCGTCTCCTTCGATCGTGACCACAGCTCTCGTCCTGACGTCTCTCTCGACATACATGCCGAAGCGCATTCACAATGTTCGATCCCTCGAGCATTTATCAGATTTGAATTGGGCCGATGCTGATCCCTCGAGCTCGGCCGCGATTCATCTCATTCTCGGCGCAGACATTTACCCCAGTATAATCCTGGACGGTCTGCGCAAAGGGTCAAGCGGGCAACCCATTGCCCAGAAAACCATTTTCGGTTGGGTCATCTCTGGCCCTATCACGTCGCACTCGCGCGATCTCTCCGTCGCACGCGGATCGAGCCCACAACCTCGCTCGGGCTCCAGCATCTCGATGCATCACTGCATCCACCAGGACACTCTGTCGAACGAGCTGCGCCGATTTTGGGAGATTGAGGAAATTCCTTCGACCACCCCCCTCACCCAAGAGGAAGAACAGTGCGAGCGGCACTTCCAAACGCACACATCGCGAGCCGCCGACGGGCAATACATAGTCCGTCTTCCGTTCCGTACTGGTCCTCCGATTGAAGTCGGTCACTCTCGGTCTGCCGCAGAAAAGGTTCTGCAATCCATATCTCGTAAACTTCTCCTACAACCATCTCTGACCGAGGAGTATGAGGAGTTTCTCCGAGAATATGAGGCTCTCGGACACATGCGTCGCGTTCCCATTTCGCCTTCGACCTCTCAGTGCGTGTACATTCCGCACCATCCCGTGTTACGTGCCGACAGTGTCACGACTCACCTTCGCGTTGTCTTTAACGCGGATCCACGCTGAATGACCACCTGCTCCCAGGCCCAAAGCTTCAGCTCGATCTTTCTACCGTAATTCTTCGGTGGAGAACCTTTCGTTTCGTCTACACGGCGGACATTGCAAAAATGTACCGCCAGACTCTGGTCGACGAACGCGATGTCGATTATCAGAGAATCCTCTGGAGGCCCATTTCCTCCAAGGATACGCAGGCTTTCCAATTGCTGACCGTCACGTATGGCATGACCTGTGCTCCATTCCTGGCTCTCCGCGTTCTGGAACAACTCACCGAAGATGACGGGGGCCAGTTCCCGCTCGCGGTACCGGTCCTTCGCTCACACATTTACGTCGACGATGTCCTCTTCGGCGGCAACGACCTTTTAGCTATTCGCCATTCCCGGGATCAATTAATCCAGCTTCTCCAACGTGGTCACATGAAGCTACGTAAGTGGGCGAGCAATTCGGTCGATTTTCTTGCCGATATTGATCCGGAAGACCACGGTTTGGCATGTTCCAAAAACCTCGCTCCCGACGATCGAGTCAAAATCCTCGGGATAAGTTGGAACCCCTCTCGCGACTCCTTTCAATTCAAGGTTAGTTTAGCCGAGCCGCTACCGTCCACCAAACGAGCCATTCTTTCGACTATCGCGAAGCTATACGATCCTTTGGGTTGGGTCACTCCCGCGATAATCAGCGCAAAGATTTTCATACAAGGATTGTGGCGCATCCGCATCGGTTGGGACGATCCAATCCCGCCGCCGTCTCTCGAGCAGTGGAAATCTATTTATTCTCGCTTTACAGTCCTGAACGGTCTCCAGATTTCCCGATGGATCGGATTTATTTCGGAGGCCTCGCGGATTGAACTTCACGGGTTCGCGGATGCGTCGACAGTCGCATACGCCGCTGTTGTTTTCGCCCGTTGTATCTCCTCTAGCGGACGCATCACTGTCTCTTTACTCGCGGGCAAGTCAAAGGTCGCCCCTTTGACTCCATTGACCGTTCCTCGCCTCGAGTTGCAGGCCACAGTCCTTCTGGCACGTTTAATGAATTTCGTTTCATCCGCCCTTGACCTTCGCGACGCTCCCTGCTATTGTTGGACCGATTCTACAGTGGCACTCGCGTGGTTGCAGTCTCACCCGTCAAAATGGAAGACGTTCGTCGCAAATCGCGTCGCTGACGTACAAACTCGTCTTCCCCACGCTATATGGCGGCACGTTCCTACAGCGGACAATCCCGCTGACTGTGCGTCGCGCGGACTTCTCTGCGACGACCTGCTCCACTCTCACCTCTGGTGGAAGGGCCCCGCCTGGCTTCCTTGCGATCCCTCGGAATGGCCAACTCAACCGCGACATTTCCCTTTGGAGGACTCGTCCGAGTCAAAGGTCGTGCACCATAGCGTGGTCCCCGCTCCCGCGTGGGACTTAGACTCCCGATTCTCGAGCTGGCCCAAATTAATAAGAGTCACGGCCTACATACAACGGTTCGTCCGAAACTCTCGCAGCTGTCGCTCCGACAATCGCAAACGACATCGAGGACGCGCCCTCTCAGCGAGCGAGTGCACCGCGGCCAAACTCTTCTGGTTGCGACGCATCCAAGAGAGCCAGTTCGCTAAAGCCATTTCCTCGCTTTCTAATGGTGAACCGCTACCGCCAAAGACCCGATCGAGTCGCTACACCCGTTCCTCGACGAGACCGGGCTTCTTCGCGTGGGAGGTCGTCTGCGAAATTCCCCCCTTCCGCATCAATCAAAGCACCCCATTTTATTGTCGCCACACCCGTTGGTGCGCCTCATTATCGAGCAAGCGCACGCCCGCGCCCTGCATGCCGGCGTGCAACTCACCTTACACATTCTTCGGCAAGAATACTGGCTTCTCCGGGGAAGGAGTCAGGTAAAAGCCATGATTCACGCATGTGTCCGATGCGTCCGAGAACGAGCTGCGATACCGATTCAGATCATGGGAGATCTCCCGGCAGCGAGGGTGTCCCCTGCGAAAAAACCCTTTTCGCATTGCGGTTTGGACTACGCTAGTCCTATTCAAATCCGCGCCTCCGCTGGCCGCGGTATCACATCCCGGAAAGCATACATCGCGCTCTTCGTGTGCATGTCCACCAAGGCAGTGCATCTGGAGCTAGTCGCGGACTACTCCACCTCTGCGTTTTTAAACGCTTACACTCGCTTCTGTTCCCGTCGAGGTCTCCCAGAGCGTATGTATTCCGACAACGGAACAACCTTCGTCGGATGCAAATCGGGAGTTGCTTTCGGCCTACCGCGCTGCGCTTCGCGACCCCGATTTTCAAAATCGTACCGCCAGCGATGGAGTCGCTTGGCATTTCATCCCCCTCTCGGCGCCGCATTTCGGCGGATTATGGGAGGCCGGGGTAAAAAGCGTCAAACACCATCTTCGTCGCGTTCTCGGCGATCGAACGCTGACTTTCGAGGAGTTCACAACGCTCCTCTGCGCGATCGAGGCGTGTCTCAATTCGCGACCCATCGCCCCTCTTTCGGATACTCTCGACGACTACGAGCCGCTTACGCCGGGTCATTTTTTAATAGGGTCTGAGCTCATGACCCCTCCACAACCTTCTCTGCTCGACCTCGCGGAAAACCGTCTCTCGCGATGGCAACTCGTCCGCCACACTACCGAACGATTCTGGAAGTTGTGGCAAAATGACTACCTCAACACGCTCCAACAGAGCGGTAAGTGGCGTCGCCCGCGCCCCTCATTATCGATAGGACAGCTAGTCCTCCTACGCAATCCGACTCTCCCTCCGTGTAAGTGGGAGCTCGGCCGAATCGTGCAATTGCACCCTGGCGACGACGACCACACCCGCGTAGTGACAATAAAAACCGCCACTGCGTGTTTTAAACGCCCAATCGTCAAGTTGGTTCCTCTGCCCGTCGCGTGCAAATCCGAGGCATAGACGAAACGTGTTCCGATAGTCGTCCTGCGTCTGCGTCCCGTGTACCGTTGCTCTCGCGCGGTAAATTCAACGTCGCGCCTTCATTCCGGCAAGGCGGGCGGTTTTCACGTTACTCTTGCGTTTTGTAATTTAAATTGTTTGCGTATCTCGAATTCTGTTTACCGACTCTCACGGCGGGCGGTCTGCCGTTTGCGCAGCTCGGGGATTGGCGTCGCGGGTATTGTAACACGCAGTCCCCTTATCGTTTAAGTTCCGTCGGAACGCTACCGCCCCCGCTATTCTATGTATCAGCGTGCGATCCCGTTACGTTTCGAAATTAGTGTTTCGAGGCGGGCGGTATGTTCAGGATTCAAGCTGTGGAATTCGGTGCCTATTGTCGAACTGGCGACCGCTATTTCATACGGTTTTTGTCGCGTATGTCAACACGCGGCAAGAGCGCGTGTCGCCGTTGCTCGACACCGCGTAGCAACCGTTTCAATTCTCATTGGCCGAATTTCACAGCTTGAATCCTTCAAATTGAGACAAACAAGGATCGTCCGATGTACGAGCTCCAATCACGGTTCTCCACATTCGACGGTCTTTGTTATTTAAGGCATCTGCGTATGCCTTCTCGCTCTCTTAACGTTCTGAACGCTCATCAATCGCAAGGTATCGCTCTAGCACGTTTGCTCGTCTGTCCGCTCTCGTCTCGATAAGTAGAGATTCTCATCTCTCGCGCTCTGAGACTCTCGCGATTTCGCATCATTCGGGAGCAGTATTCTCGCGATCTCCCGCGCCGCGTTACGTGCACTCTGTTTCGCGACAAGATTTCCGGCGTCCGCGTAGAAGATCTCCGTCTCGCGGCGGCACGCTTTTCGTGCCGCTCAAGATTTCTTCTTCGCGATCCGACGGCAGAAGTTTGCACGCGCAAGATCTCCGTACGTTCGCCGGCTCGCGATTCTCGTGCGCTCGTTCTCTCTCGCGCCCTCGAGTGCCTCGCACCTCGTGCACCGTGCAACCGAGTAAAATAAAGTGCATTTTCCCGAAGGACAAGGGTTTAATTCTCCCGTCTCTCCTTGCCTCCTCGCGCGCTCATTTCTGAGTGGTCCCGGCCCCCCGGCGACTCCGACCTTCGGTCAACGCCAAACAGTTGCGAAGAAGAAGTTTTGTTGCTCGTGACAGACGCAGCACCGTACATGGTAAAAGCCGGAAGGAAATTAAAATTATTTTATGAAAATATGGTGCATGTAACATGTTTGGCGCATGGTCTGCACAGAATTGCTGAGGAAGTGCGACTTCATTTTTCATCAGTCAATAAATTGATATCATCCGTAAAAAAAAATCTTTCTAAAGGCACCACATCGTATAGAGGCATATCGCAAGGCACTGGGAAATACTCCTCTGCCACCAGAACCAATTTTGACCAGATGGGGCACATGGATTGAGACAGCATTGTTCTATGCCCAAAATTTTGAGAAAATTAAAGAAGTTAGTGGAGGTTTTTTTTAAATAATCATAAATGGTAAAGTAAACTTGTATAGATTTGAATAAAGCTACATCAACATTTATTCTGTTTGTTATGTTAATAGGTAGTTCTGAGTTTAGAAAAGGAAGATGCTGCTGCCATTGAGACCGCCCAAGAAGTGCTCCAACAGACTGAAATCTTGCAAAATTTGATGTTTATAAATGCTCATTTAAACAACTTGCTGGTCACGATTAAAAAATTAGAATCTATAGGTTTATCATGAAATGAATCAATAGGAATATATATATACGAGCTGTATAAATCAATTACAAAATATCCCCGGTGATTGTGGGGAAAACTACCTTAGAAAAAAATGCAGGACTCAAAGAGTTAAGAAAAATTGTACGAATTTTATTCGGGGAATTTGTACAAGATCCAATATGTACGCCACAACACAGTATAAGTAAATTTAAATATGCACAGGTAACGTCGTGTGATGTGGAGCGGTCATTTTCGGCGTATAAATTAATTTTGACCGACAAACGCCATCAATTGACGCCATCAAATTTAGAAAAAATGATTGTAATTTATTGTAATTCGAATTACGATACTCCAGTATAACTGTGAAATGTCTGTTAATACTCAATATTGTACCTAACACTTAATGTAATATATAATTAATATCGGCAGAATTTGCATATGTTTCGAGCATATTTACATATTTTTCGTGCATATTTGTATGTTTTTCGTGCATAAATGTCATATGCATTTTGCATATTTATCGTGCATAAACTTCCGCAGTCTAATCATGAACAATATGAAATGCTTGTAAGCTAATCGTACGGTGTAAACCCAGACGATAACTTTGTACTACCTACGTTAGACTATTCTATTTTGATGGAGGCATACTATAAGTTTGCTACTAAACTACTTAAGGACAAAAAGTATTGCTATAGTTTTCAGGGTTATCGTTCCGACTAAGATGCTCTTGATAAGATAAGTTCCATACTGTTAAAGTAAAACGTTAGGCCTTTTACCGTACCCTGTGGAAAACCCCACATCCTATGGTTATTGGGAAATACCTGATTCCCCGTTATTTTATTGAAGGTCGTCCTCACTTCAGGTATGAATGTACGCATCGCCGCCCTCGCGTTTGGGCATTAGTTCTAACTGTGCGCTCGTCTTGTAGACACCTCCGACAACGGCTTCTTCCGTTTAAATATATTTCTTCCACCGTCTTCCCGTATAATTATTTCCACATAACCCCTCAACACATACTGAAAGAAAGTAAAGATAGCAAGGAAGTTTTGAAAGAAAAAAGCAAAGAAGAGGTAGAGGATGAATCATCGCTTGAAGAGAGAATAGAGAAGAAAAATCAATTATCTTATAAAGATAACATACAGGAGGATAAGTTATCCTACAGAGAATTACTATTTCATACAAGAGCTAGGGTAAATTCCTATGTTAAGAATGATGATAATAAATTATATGAAGAGGTAAAGAGATCTTATAAGGAATCGAAGGTAGGTAAAGTACCGTCTAAAGAAGAAATAGGAAATGTAATAGTATTCATGTTAAAGCACTTAGAGGAATTATTGAGCAATAGATTTCAAATAAAGAAAAAAGCTTTCCAGAGGCAAAAGGAAGAATTTAAGCAATTGAAATAAATACGAGAGAATGCAGAAGAAGGATTAAGACAAGAAAAACACAAAAAAGAACTTATTGAAGAGGTAAGTGATCTTTTTACGGAAAGGGTATGTGGCCCCAGCATGGATAGTAAATTAAGGGAAGCAATATTGAAAGATCAAAGAAAGATTAAACGGGAGAGTGTGAAGTGTATTATGGAGTACCACTTTTCTCTAGAGCAGGTGCTAGGTGCAATAATGGAAGAAATAAAGTTTAATGAAGAACGAGTTGTACGAGAAGGCGCTGTTAGTGATGAATTGATAGAAGTAGGTATAAGAAACTTTTTTACTATTAATGAAATAGTTGAAGAAATGGTAGAGAAGGTAGTAATAGAAGTTGATAACAGTACTCTTTTGCAAGATATGCAGGAAGAACAAAGAAAAAGAGCTATCGATTTAATGTATAGTTCAGCACAAATGCAAGCGCCAAGCTCTGTATTTAACAATGTAACTAATGAATCAATTGCAGGACTTTCTTGTAGGAGATAAGAGTTTTAAAGTTTGTGAAAAGCATGGATTTGTGGCTATTATTTTGTATGCTCTTTTTATTGTAAAAAGTATTACTTTTATGAAAACACAAGTCCCTTTAGCGCCACAAAAAATTTGTCCGGAGGTAGTCGCCGACCACCTCCCGGAGATAAGGGGGCACCTGGAAATAGTCCAGCGCCCCCATTATCTCCGACCAGGGCAGGGCGTTGAAAGCGTTGTAGATGTCCAACGACACCGCAATCAACACCCTGCCCCGAGCGACAGCCTGTTCACGGAGGAGGCGCAGACGCTCCAGGGCGTCTATAGTGGAGCGCCCCCTCCGGAATCCATACTGGCTGTCGCTCAGGTCCGGACCACCCCGCGACAGATGCTCGACGAGGCGGGCGGCAATTATCCTTTCGAATAGCTTGCCCGCCTCGTCGAGTAAACAAACCGGCCGGTATGCAGAGGGAGACTCTGCGGGTTTCCCCTCCTTTTGGAGGAGAACCAGGCACGCTTCTTTCCATACCGTGGGGAAGACTCCCCGGCGCAGGCTCGCGTCCATGACGCTCCTGAACGCCGGGGCGAGGACCTCCATATCTAAGGCCATTATACCACCGGGAACCCCATCGGGGCCAGGGGCCTTCTTGCCCCTGGCCCGAAGCTCCCGGACGGCCTGGTACAGCTCCCACTCAGTGACCCGGAATGGTCGTCCGACCATCGCATGGTCGGATCCGGGGCGCGTTCCCTCCTCCCCTCATTCCCATCACCAGGGGGGAAGAGGGTGTCAACGACGCGCCCCAGAAATTCCGGGTCTAGCCTCTCCGTAACCGGGGACGCCCAGGGGCGGAGCTTCCCAAGCACCGCCTTATACGGGCGTCCCCACGGATCGTCACGGAGGATGAGCAGGAGCTCATCCCAGGCCTTGGCCTTAGCAGCGGCAATTGCACGCTTGAGGGCCACGGCCGCCGATCTGTACTCCCTGTACAGCTCGGCGACCCTCGGCTCCGCGTCGCCGCCCAAAAAATGACGGCGACGGGCGCGGGCATACTGGCGGCGGGCTCGGCCGGCCGAACTGCGAAGTTCGGCCAGCTCCCCCGACCACCAGTAAACTGACTTTCTCGGGGGCTGAGCTCGGACCCGGGGCATCGCCACGTCACAGATCATCTGCAACGTGCCCCGGATCCAAGCCGCCCCCTCGTCTGCCTCGCGCTCCCTGGCCGAAGGCCAGGCGGAGCCGATAATCACGGCCCTCAGGAGGTCCCCGTCCAGTCGTTACAGCGCCCGTCTGGGCGCTGACGGGGTGCCGCGTCGGAGAGGCGTGTCCAATGGCGAGTCCGAGATCACAGCCACGTCCATCAGGACGTAGCTGTGGTCCGACAGGGTCTCTCCATCCCAGACCCGCCAATGGGACACACGGCGTGAGGCGGCAGCGGTCGCGAACGACACGTCCACAATCGACCAACCGTTCCACCTCACGCACGTAGGCACGGAGCCCCGGTTTAGCAAACGGAGCTCCATCCCCTCCGCCCAGTCTTCCAGGACTCCGCCGCGGGCGTTGGTCCCGGGGTTACCCCGAGGTGGAGGACCTCGCATTGAGGTCCCCCAGGACCAACACTGGACCGGCTATATATGGGGCTATCATTAGCCCCAGCCGGTCCAGGAACATCCCTAATTCGGCGGGGTCATAGTTGGTGAGCTGTAGCACCCCACGACCAGAAATCTTCCCCACTTAACCATAACCATCCCCCTGCCCCGTTCGACCACGGAGCAGGGGGGCACAGTCGCCGATTGGCGACGCCACCATATCGCCACGGAGCCGTCAACGTCCCCGGACCAGTGTGGATGGTCCGGGACCCTGTACGGCTCCGCGGCGACGGCCAGGCCAACCCCCCACTCCTCCAGGCACTGGACCATCAGGTCCTGCGCCTGGCGGCAGTGGTGGAGGTTGGCCTGGAGTACCGGGAGAGGGGACCAGCGCGGAATATGGGCCATTAATTGGCCTTCACGCTGGTCCCCTCCTTAGCCGCCGGTGCGGGTGGCGGGGGGTCATTACCCCCCGTCCCGCTGGGGACTGCCTCCACCTCCATTTCCACTGTCTCAGTGGAGGTGTGGGGGGCGGCTACTGCCTCCCCGGCAGACCCCTTCTTTGCCCTTGGGGGGGGGGGCGCCACACCGCCCACCCCCTTTGCGCCCTTCTTCTGTTTGGGAGGCGGGGAGCAAAGCGTGCTCCCGCCGGTCTCCCCAAGGCCGCGCACAAAACGCAGTGGGGCGGCGCCTTACATTCCACCGCCCGGTGGGTGGCGTCACCGCAGCGGTAGCAGTGACCGCTGCGGTCGACCTCCGCAGTGCACCGCTGCCGACCATGCCCCAGGGCAAGGCAGCGGAAGCACTGCAGCGGCCGAGCCGCCAGCACAACCACCCGGGCGGTGGACCACCCCACGCGTATTTTCCCGGCCTTTTCAATCGCCAGGGCCGCCACGGCCGGGCACTGCACCCATACGGTGCCGAGCCCGCTGGGCGGAGCCTTAAGCTCCCCTACCCTAACGGACTCGGCGGTGCAGCCCCCGGCTTTCGACACCGCCTCCACTACCTCCTGGGGGGTCACGGAAGCCTCCAGGCCCGTGAGGCGGAATTCCGCCTTCTTCACGGGCCTGGACACCTTTACGTCCCCCTAATAGCCTCTTCGTACGAGGTCCCGCTCCACAGTCAGGGTGACTGCCGCGGATGGGGGCGGGGCCCTGACTTTGGCCGCTGTTTTCTGGCCCTTCGCGGCGGAGACAGCGGCCCTCCCCGCCTTCGGGGCGCCAGCCGAGATGGCTGCCGCCACCTGAGCCGCGGCCTTAGCAGCGGCCTTGGCCGCGGAGATGGCCCGCCTAGCGACCACCTCCGCCCAGGTCCCCGGCTTAGCCGGAGTACCCGGTGCAGGCGCAGGGGGCGGGGCCGGGCGGGCGAACGGATGCTGGGGAGCCTCCCCAGCCTTCTTCCCCTTCTTCTTCTTTTCTTCTTCTTCCCTGCCCCCCCCCCCCTTCACCGGGGCAGGGGCGGGAGCAGGCGTCGGCGGGCCCGCGCAGGGGCGGGCCGCGGCGGCGACCGTGGGTCCCCACGGGCACCATGCCCGGTCACCGGCGCAGCTCCCTCCGCATTTCTTCGCGGAGGGATCTGAGGCCCTCTTCCATGAGGGCCCGCATCTGGGCCATGAGGTCCTGTTGCGTCGCCGGGGTCGCGGTGACCTCGCCGACATCGGGGGTGGAGACTTGCGGCAGGGGGGGAGCGTCCCGCAACCTCTTCATCACCATCAGCTCTCCCCTGATGGCTCGAAGCGAGTCGCGGGTCTCCAATAGCTCCCTCCTGAGCGCCGCGTTCTCCATCCGCAGGGCGGCGTCCCCGGCGTCCGCCTGGGGGTCAGGGTCGCGGGAGTCGGCAGGGGGTCCAACCTGGATACCCCTCCGCTCCAACTCCCGCACTGCCGCCTTGATATCCGCGGAGGCGTCGCGGATCCCCTTCAGGTGCGTGCCCTTCAGGTTGCGGCTCGCCTCCGCCAGCTCCCGGGCAACGTCCGACTGCTCCGCAATCAAGGCGGACAGCTCCCCGGGGAGCATGGACCTTATGTCCGGGCGGACAACCCCGTCCAATCGCTCCCGCTTTCCAGGCGACGGGGTCGGCTGTGGCACGCCCGGAGGGGTCAGCGACCTCTTCGTGCCCGACCCGCTGGAGATGGGGGGTGCCGACTGGGTCAAGACGTCCGATAATCGGTCCACCGACTCGCCGCGCCGACCACGTCCCCTCGTTCCCCTCTCCGGCCGGAGAAAGGGCCGGTCCCCAACAGCTGGGGTCCGGCGCCTCTCCTCCTGGGATAGGTCCAGGACCGCCCCAACTCCCTCCACTACCACTGTCGGGTGTGGTACCCCCTCCTTACCCTCTACAGTTTTTGATAAATTATACTCCATAATAATCCCACGAGTGCGGCGGGAAATGAGGTCCACCCGGGCAGAGCCCCCACTACCCGGGTAAGGCTATATACACACTGGAGGCGCCAGGTATCCAGTGGTTGTTGGTGCGCTCGCGACTGGTGTACCCCACCAGCCACGCCCTGTTACCAGGGCGTACCCTCTCACCGCGCACCTAAGCTTAGGGTTGGGGATTTTTTATAGAGGTTATCATCCTCGCGGCCCGGCCGGTTAAGGCAAGACCACCGTTCCGGTAAAACATGACCACCGGCTTACGGTATTGGGCCCTGCGGCGACCTCCCCGGTCGTTATCGCAGGACCCATTTGTCCGCGGTTTTCATCCCTCCGTGTGAGCCTTACCGGCAAGGGAGGCCCTGCCAGGATCCGAAGATCCCGCCGGCATCGCCTCACACATCATTGGGACTACTTCCCGCGGAATACCCCTCGCTCCGTTAGCAGCACACAATTATGTGTGTTCCCAGGGACCACCACGAGGAGGTGGAGCGTAGAGGATTTTAGGGATATGACCGCCACCACTGTGGCATACCTAGTAGTGGATCCGAGTCACCACTACTAAGCCCATATCCCCTCGGTCCCCACTCTAACCCTAACCCTTTTTTTTTAAGTTGTATTTGTCTCTTATTTATTTCTTCCTGTTTACAGATAAGATGCCACCTTATCTTTTTGTTTCCCACTTCTGTCTCGCACGCAATATAATTTTATTATTATAACTACACCGCTCGCAGTATACTTCTTATTTCCTAAATGTTTCGCTTATATCTAATTTTAACCTGAAATTTTGTCTATTCCTATCTTTAATCTTAATCTTATACTGATAATTACCCGTAGTCCTAAGTTTATATTTACAATCTACCGGTGTCTTACACTCTAAGCTATTCCCTAGTTATGTATTTTTGTTATATTCTTTATAATTTTTTACTACTCTACCTACTGTACCTAAGACCTATCCTACCAAGGGTCGTTTATCCCTTGTTATCGTTCGGGAATTACCCGAAATTGCCCCAAAAAACGCTTTTTGGGGGGCCTCCGCAAGACCAAAGTGGGGGTTTTTAGCTGATGAACCCCCACTTTTTATCTTATGTATGTATAGCCCTTGAGGTGTCCATCGATCGGCCCGTACGACGTTTTCTCCTCCGACCCACCTTTCGACCTGTGGAGGTCGGTATCTCGAAAAGAGGGGGGGGGGTAACGGCGAAATTTTTTCACCACGGGGAATATCCTTTCCTCCCCTGTATGCCGAATTACCCCTTAAAGGGACCCACGACCTCGGTTTCTCCTACTTTCGGGTGGTGCCTTTCGGACACCCGGTATATCGCGAGACTCAACTTGCTCCGATTTTGAAGTTTGAGGGCTTGTTGTACAGCTCTCGGCCTCCCCTACAACTTCCCCTGTTTAGTTCTCGGAACTACCCCAAAAACAACCCTCCCTTCTCTGATTTCTCAAAAAGGGGGGGGCAAATCGAAAATTAATTGCAGGGGGGAGAGAAGCTCTCCCTATTACCCCCTACTTATAGCCCGCCCTCGATAATAGTTTTCTCTAAAATTTTATCAAAATCGGAGCAACTTTAGCTTTATTCTCGTTAACTTTTCCTCCTTTGGTTTTATATGCTTTCTCTTCTTAATTAATTAATCACACAGTAATTACCCGTTCTTTCACTTCTATCAGTCGATAATTAAGAAGTTCATGCTTCGCTAATTACGATCCATTCGTTAATTGTTCTTTTTTCTAATTCCTTTATGTTTATAAATTAATTCTTTTTCTTTTTCTTTTGTTTCAGAGGCAGATAATGTATGCCGCTACTGCGACTATGTCTACCGCTGAATCTACCGTTTCATCCGGAGTTTTGATATTTATCGCTTGTTCATTTATACCTGCTTCATTAATGCTATTGCAATATAATTGTTAACAATTATTTACTTAATTAATTAATTAATTTATTTAATTTATTGTTACTAATTAAACCTTCCGATCTATGTATATATGTGTTTGGAACTATAGCGAAAGGAAAGAGGTATAGGTTGCGATAGAGACAGGTAGAGAATAATAGTGGACTGTATGAAATAATAAATAATGTATTACGAACAAAACGGAGAGTATACAAAGCAGCGGTGCAGTGCAGAGGTACAATAAAGCGGAGAATAAGAAGAGAAGCGTATATATCCAGAGCTGTTCTAGATTGTCGGTTATGCCGACCCTCTTGACCGCTATTCTACGAATGTTTGTGTAATTCTCCGAGGTTGAAATTGAAATTAATTTATTAACTATTTCATTCTTAATTAATGATTTTACTAATCCGTTAGCTATTTATATTAATTAGTTAATGAACCAAATTGTCTTTGTGCTTATCTACGTGTTATTAATTATGTAAATCTGATTAAATTTTGAAAACTCGAAATTTTTGAAACTTTTTTTGAAAATTTTTGCGAGTTAGTGCATTTCCCTACTTTTAATGACTTTATTTTACTCAACTTATTAATATTCCCTATTATGCCACTTTTGAGGTTGACAATTGGAGGAGAAGGGCTCCTATGACTCTTGAGGTTGTCCCTTTTAACCAGTAAGAGGGCCAAGAGTCTCCTTTTTCATAAACCTCCGTTACGAAAATTAATTAATAAAATTCTCGGTAACCCTCCGTTATTCAGAGTTTCCCGAGCACTGGGTATAATGGACACGGTGTTAGAAAGCCCAACTGCGAGTTTAATTTATTTATCGCTGCAATAAATAAATAAATTCCTACCGTGCCTGCCTTATCCCGTGCTCTCTTTCTCAGTTTCGTGGTTTGTTTCCTTCAATTCGATTTCCAGATTGCCTGTTTCCCTCAAAAATCGTTTTTTCCTCGACTATTCGCCTGCCCGCCGGACGGCGGCTCAGCTTTCTTTCTTTTCCGTAGGAAATTGCACTAATTTTCCACTATTACTGTCACTCCGTACACTTTTACTTTCCGATAAAAAATTAATAATTCTAATAGAAACGACTAAATGCCTCTATTATTCTATTCTCCGTTGCTTCTGCTTTCACTACTAGACTTTCGCTTTCCATTAACAATCAATTTCAATTTCTAAACTCAACCAAAATTTGACTGCACTCGATCGCGCTCCAAATCTTTCTGACTCCCCGCGATTCTTTTCTTCGCGCCCTGTAACGGTAACGGCTGCTCGAATCCCCTTCCCCCGTATAATTTCTGTCTTAACCTTGTCCGGTTGTTCACCCGCCGCTTTTTCTTTACCTATGTTTTTCGCCCTAACTGTCTCTCCTATCCTTGGGGGTTCCTCTGACCTCCGGGTTTCCGTTACCTCGGTCTTAGTTCTCATACATGTTTACCTCCGAGGTTGTTCACCTCTTTTTGAAGCCTAACTGCAGTTACATGTTAACTGTTCGTTGGGCTCTTTCTTTGTCGAAGAATAACGGTACTTTTCTCTCTCTCTCTCTCCCTCTTTACTCTGTTCGTTACTGTTCCGAATGACTTTTACTTTTACCTATTTATTGCAACTTCCAAATATTCAAAGTTCCATATTGCTAATTGTAACCCCTTCTCTTTCTTACTTACCAGAAATTATAATTTTATTCTATTTTCTACTAGTCCTTCCGTCTTGTACCCCTTTTCCTCGACAAACTACCCGTTACTTATCCTTATTAGGCAATCCTTTTCTTAAAATGTCTTTTACCTTCTTCCCTCTTCTCTCTTTCTTTCTTTTTCTTCTCCCCCCTTTATTCATATATTTATTTGTTACCATCCTTTTTAATCTTTAGTTCATTTGTTTAGAGGATAGCCTCTTGCTTCACGTAACTTGCCCGAGAGCGTGTACGTTTTCTTACAATTCTCCGCTGCTCCGAGCTATTCTATCTTCCATTCTTATTGTTCTCTTTCCTTTGTCTTTTGCATGTTAGCTTTTTATGTTTAAACTTATACCATGTTTCCTTTCATTATTATATTTTCTATGCTATATTCGATTTTGCAATAAAAATGGAAGTTTTCCTTATCTTACTTATTATTATTTTATAGCCGCATCATCCGGCCATTCTCTCTCGCTTTCCTTTTCTGTCTTCCTCCTTTTCTCGCTTTACTCCTCTTAATTCATACTTTTATTCTTCTAGATTTTTATTTTCTATCTTAATGCTACCAGAATTTCTCCAATGTTAAATACTTATTCTATGCTACATATTTGTAACTCTTTACTTCCTTTGTTCTTCCTATTTATTATCTTTCCTATTTTATTCTTGTTGTACCCACCCAGTTAGCCAAATGCCTACTCGACCAAATCCTGCTCGAAGCAGAAGAGTTATGTATTTCGTACCAAACCCTGCTCGAAGCAGAATTTGGAACTCCTGTGCTTTGATTGTGACACCAAAGTGTGTCGTGAAATTCATAAGGAAATGCGGCGGCAGATGTTTGTCACATCCATGCGAAGCCTACAGGTAAAATTCCATGCGGCATCATGCGGCATGGGAGCCAAACTTTGACTTCGTTATAGAGGGCAGGTCCGTCGCACTAAGAACGGACGTAACCTTGTTCTAACAGTAAATATCGGTAAAAATTGAAGTAAATCTTCCTGTGTAGGGTGGGAAAAGGTATTTTATTTAAGTTTCAATGCGTAATAAAGATAAAGTGATGCGTAAACACCACAATGTGTCGTGAAAGACAAAGCGCCGTGTTGTATAATTCGAAGAGCGTACGTGCGAGAAAGAGAGAGAGAGAACGAGCGCGAAGAGTGTGCGTGCGAGACAGAGAGAGCGCGAGTGTGCGAGAGAGAGAGAAAAGAGCGCGAAGAGTGTGCGTGCGAGAGGAAGTGGATTCGAAGAAGATTGAAAGAAGTATATGGAAAGGGATGACGGAATATTTTTAATTCATTAATTTCTTTTAAAGCCATAATATGTATAATTTTTAATTTATGATGCGCGTATGTTAGGTGTTGCGCGTTACGCGATCATGCGCAGTGCAGTTTGCGACACCAGACTGGGAATAACAGCTCTCACGACGAAGGTGTCGGTGTTTCGACACGCGCACTGATTCCGTCTTGTTTGATTAGTGATTCCTTTGTTAGTTAATTACTAATTATTAAGTTCGTAAATTAACTCTGAAGCGGTGAAGACTGGATGAGCAGTGGATTCGAAGGAAGGAAGGATAGAAGCAGAGAAGACGCCAGATAAGTATTGCCACGTGGTATTGTTACCAATACACGTAACAAATTATTATATATTTTGTATATTCTTTATTCAGTTTTCTTTTACCCCCATGGATCGTAGAGTTTTGAAGAAGTCGGTTTTCGCGAAACCGACTATAATAAATTAAGCGCTAGGCAGAAACGAAATATTCGGCGCGAAATAACCTCAAATTTGAGGAAGTTTTCACGTGACAATAAATTACAAAGTCCCCCTAATCTTGATAATCTGCAGAACATTCCCAGCACGTCTTCTTTATCCGTGCCTGTCAGTAATAATAGTAATGAAAGTCTTCTTAATATTCCCACCACATCTTCATTCACGCATGATTCGTCTTCTACCTTTTCATGCGATGATGTGGTTTGGGAATATGCTGGTACTGTTTCAGAAGTATCATTTCGTGATGGTTTAGCATCTTGCTTTGTGGACAATAATTTAACGCACACTCAGGGGAACAACATCTTATCTCTTCTACGTACCCATTCGTGTTTTTCTAGTTTGCCGAAAGATATAAGAACGCTCATTAGTATACCATGTACCAGTGTCGTCACCTCTGTGGTAGAACCAGGAGAGTATGTTCATTTTGATGTAGAGTTGGAAATAGTTAAACAGTTATCTCAATGTTCTCCAATAATTCCTGGAGAGTTGCAATTATATTTTCATGTGGATGGATGTAGTTTAGATAGTTCCAATACAATTCAAATTTGGCCTATTTAAGTCAGAATTGTAAATATCTTAAATAGTAAACCCATTGTAGTAGGGATTTATAAAGGCACTCAAAAAACAGAGGATTGTAACAATTGTCTTCAAAAATTTGTCTCTGACATAAACTTGATAATCTCAAATGGAGGCATTACGTTCCACGAGAAAAAAATTCCAGTCGTATTAAAACATTATATGTTTTATTGCTGATGCACCAGCGAATCGTCGATGGATGAAGAAGACGGTAACATATTGGGAATGTCCCAGTAGGTTATCGCTGTGCTGGTTCATTTTGAAACAGTATAGTTTATTCCAAGTTGCACATTGTACATTACATATTTCTCGTGTTATGATAAATTGTATTGTTATTATATATAGATACGCATGGAAAACAAATAACTTTATGTTATAATCAATAATATCTTCTGTGCAGTATTGTATAGTATTATTTTAGTACTCTAGACTTTATATAGTACTCACAAATATTTTTAATTATTTCAGATAACTATTTTTCCAAGAATGCTTTACTACCAGGATTACCACCGTAAGTAATTTGGAACAAATGTCAAAACAGTATTATTTTGAGTTGATTAATGAATTGAAAGTGAGTATATACATTATTCTAGAATTAAAAAAAATTTTTCTTCGAAATATATCTATTGTACAATGAGAACAGAACATATATTGCGTCCTAATGTAAGGCCCTTTTTGTTTGTAGGAAGGAGAAACTAAAAGAGTGGTGTGCTGTCCGTGCTGCCCATGCCTAATGACCTATATTATGTATTATAAATTAATTAAACTCTTCTTAAGCGCCCCCATACCTTATTTTCCATTCGAGGGTTTTATTTCCATTATTTTAAGATTTGAATATTTATTTTTTATTTTATAACAGTTTTGTTATGATAATTGAATTTTATATCATTTTTATTTCCTTCGTGTAACTTGTACAGTTCATTTTTTAAAATTTTATTGTCTATTCGTTTTCTTTCTTAAGATTATAAATATGAAACAAATAAATTTATATAATACAAATATATGTAAAATAAAAATAAATTAAGATTAAAATAAATACGTTTGTAAATTCAATTTTCCCTCTCGTCGTTTATTCCGATTTTTCCCGATATTTACTTTCAGAACAAGGTTACCCCTTTCTTATTGCGACGGACCTGCCCTCTATAACGAAGGCTAATCGAAGCGAAAGTGTGGCACGAATATGGCGTGGCAGATTTTCTACTGGAATACATATGGTAATGCGGCGGCAGATAGATGGCACTTCCGTGTCAAATTTTAGTGGCAGATTCAAAGCATTTTGCTTACTGGGCAGTTAGCCAAATGCCCACTCGACCAAATCAAGTGGAATGTGTGCTGCACACATTGCGAGCATAAGACCTATGTATTTTGTACCAAACCCTGCTCGAAGCTGAATTTGGTTCTCATGTGCTATGATTTTGGCATTGAAATTTGTCGCCAAATTCCTAGTCGAATGCGGATACAGATGGATTTCACAATCCATGCGAAGTCTCCACGTAAAATTCCATGCGTAATCATGTCGTCTTTTCGAGCCAAACTGTGCCTTCGATATAGAGGGCAGGTCCGTCGCATTAAGAACTGACGTAACCTTGTTCTAACAGTAAATATCGGTAAAAATTGAAGTAAATCTTTCTGTGTAGGGTGGGAAAAGGTATTTTATTTAAGTTTCAATGCGTAATAAAGATAAAGTGATGCGTAAACACCACAATGTGTCGTGAAAGATAAAGTGCCGTGTTGTGGAAGGCGAAGAGCGTACGTGCGAGAAAGAGAGAGAGAGAACGAGCGCGAAGACTGTGCGTGCGAGAGAGAGAGCGCGAAGAGTGTGCGAGACAGAGAGAGCACGAGGAGTGTGCGAGAGAGAGAGAGAAAAGAGCGCGAAGAGGAAGTGGATTCGAAGAAGATTGAAAGAAGGATTTGGAAAGGGATGACGGAATATTTTTAATATCTATTAATTTTTTATTTAAATTGAATTTATTTTTTAACTCTTACAATCAGGATAATACAATATAATTTTAAATTAGCACTAAATAGTGCTGTTTGGAGCACTGAAAAGTGCTGTTTGGTGCTTTTTTTTATTTTTTATTTTTATTATTTAAAGTGGAGGGAGGTTGAATGCTTTACGCACAACTTCTCGGGGCCATTCCAACCCCCAGAAAGTGTGGGACTCCCCAAGCGATCGCCCCCCCCCCTTTCATAGGGGCAATGTGATGGCGAGGATTTACCCACTAAAACTCCTCCCTCCACTTGCGCCCCCGGTTACTGGTGTTGTCCCTGCTCCCAGAAATTGGTTGGTCTCGTATTGTTGGTCGGTTTCTTGTGCCGGACCCTTTCTTTTCTCGCTTTCAGCACCACTCGCATCGAATCCTGAAATTCGAGGCCAGTGGGCCTTGCGAAAGCTCTGCTTTCGCAAGCTGCATCTGCAACATTAATTTACAAAGATTATTATACGGTCATATTAATGTTAATGTATTAAAGTATTTATGTAATGTATTAAGTAATAAATAATTCTTACCGAAAAGGGCCCGCACAATCTTTGTGAGATCATCTTTGTGAGGCACTCAGTGCCTCTTTTAAATTAGAGCCACCCAAATAGGCAAAGTAGTCAACCTAAAAAATAATATATCATTAATATATACACTCACACGTGCGCGCGCACATAGCAGTGGAATAAATGCATACACTTACGACATTATTGTACTGCTCGTCTGAGCAGTTTTCAAAATTGTCTACATCTTCCCTCGTTTTAAGAGGTAGACAATCCGGCTTTCGCCCATAATGCCTTGGTTTATCCTTCCTGCTTAGTAGTCTACAAAGAAAAAGTAAATTTTGTTAATTCTTATTAAGTATTGCCATCATACTACTGTAATTTCAATTTGTTAAATTACATACTTATCTATTTTTTGGTTCATGTGGTCCATCCTTTTTACCAAGTCGTTGGAATGCCAGATAGTGAGTTCTCCGGGGGGATGCATGGTATAGAATGGTGTAGGTGGTGGTAGAGGAGGTTGTTGTATACAGGATGAGGATGCGGATAAATCTACAGGGGAGGTTGATGAGGGTATATGTGTTACGGGTGCATGTGAGGGATTGGAAAGCAATCCCCCCGTTGTTCCCGGTTGTTCTGGCGAATTTACAGCTTCTAAAAGCTGTAGTAACTCCTCATCGGAGCCAACGGGTGTAGGCGACCTAATGATGCGGCGTTTCCGTCGCTGTGGTGCCTCTTCCGACGAGATGGTTTGGTACCTCGCTGGTTTATGAATAGTCCTCCCAGGTCGACGGTCTCGAATCTGAAAAACATATCAAAAATAATATAATGATATACCGATAATATATATAATATTTTAGATTAATTATATCATAGAGGAGACTGAAACTTACCGATTCCATTGTCTTTGAAATGCCTTCCATTGCTGCTTTCGGAATGTTGCATTCACGAATGCACGATAGCGAATAACCGTAGCGATGTTCATTTTTGTGCATGCGGTCGTTTTAAAACAAATGACATTCATATTTCGCGCCAACTGTGCGCATGCCCTCAAGGATATAACACAATAATACGCGTAAATATTAATGCACACTTTTATAATTTAATTAATTTAATTCTTAATTTTTAATTTTAATTCATTAATTTCTTTTAACGCTATAATATCTATAACTTTTAATTTATGATGCGCGTATGTTAGGTGTTGCGCGTTACGCGATCATGCGCAGTGCAGTTTGCGACACCAGACTGGGAATAACAGCTCTCACGACGAAGGTGTCGGTGTTTCGACACGCGCACTGATTCCTTTGTTAGTTAATTACTAATTATTAAGTTCGTGAAAAAACTCTGAAGCGGTGAAGACTGGATGAGCAGTGGATTCGAAGGAAGGAAGGATAGAAGCAGAGAAGACGCCAGATAAGTATTGCCACGTGGTATTGTTACCAATACACGTAACAAATTATTATATATTTTGTATATTCTTTATTCAGTTTTCTTTTACCCCCATGGATCGAGTTTTGAAGAAGTCGGTTTCGCGAAAACCGTATAATCAATTAAGCCCTAGGCAGAAACGAAATATTCGGCGCGAAATAACCTTAAATTTGAGGAAGTATTCACGTGACAATGAATTACAAAGCCCCCCTAATGTTGATAATCTGCAGGGCATTCCCAGCGCGGCTTCTTTATCCGTGCCTGTCAGTAATAACAATAATGAAAGTCTTCTTAATATTCCCACCACATCTTCATTCACGCATGATTCCTCTTCTACCTCTTCATGCGATGATGTGGTTTGGGAGTCCGCTGGTACTGTTTCAGAAGTATCATTTCGTGATCGTTTGGCATCTTGCTTTGTGGACAATAATTTAACGCACACTCAGGGGAACAACATCTTATCTCTTCTACGTACCCATTCGTGTTTTTCTAGTTTGCCGAAAGATATAAGAACGCTCATTGGTACACCACGTACCAGTGTGGTCACCTCTGTGGTAGAACCAGAAGAGTATGTTCATTTTGATGTAGAGTTGAAAATAGTTAAACAGTTATCTCAATGTTCTCCAGTAATTCCTGGAGAGTTGCAATTGGATTTTCATGTGGACGGATGTAGTTTAGATAATTCGAATACAATTCAAATTTGGCCTATTCAAGTCAGAATTGTAAATATCTTAAATAGTAAACCCATTGTAGTAGGGATTTATAAAGGCACCCAAAAACCCAAGGATTGTAACAGTTATCTTCAAAAATTTGTCTCTGACATAAACTTGATAATGTCAAATGGAGGCATTACGTTCCACGAGAAAAAAATTCCTGTCGTATTAAGGTCTTTTATTGCTGATGCAACAGCTCGAGCCTTTATTCTTCATCACAGAGGCCATATGTCTAATCGACCTTGTTCCAAGTGCAAAGTTTGTGGTACACAGGAAAGAGGTCGTCAGGTTTTCAATGGTATTAAACATCCTTTACGAAGTGATGAGGAATATACCAGGTGTTCCGATGAGGATCATCATAAAGATGGTCAAAGTCCATTAGCTTTGATGCCAATAGGAATGGTATCACAGGTGCCATTCGAGTATATGCATCTCGTATGTCTAGGTGTCACTAAAAAGTTGTTATCTGCCTGGGTGTGTGGCAAATATTCCCCATTTTCAAAATTATCTTCTCGACAAATGTTCACAATCTCAGAGAGAATGAGAAGGATCAATAAATATTGTCCATCCGAGTTTGCAAGGCGTCCTAGATCAATAGATTTATTTTCCAAATTTAAAGCAACAGAATTTCGGCAATTTCTTTTGTATACTGGTCCAGTTGTCACCTATGGAGTACTGAAGGATAATTTATATCGACACTTCTTGTTTCTGCACAGTGCCATAAGAATAATGGTTTCACAGGTTTTTGTTAGCAAATATTTAAAGTTTGCAGAAGGAGCTTTGCAACTATTTGTTCGTCGTTGTGAAAAGTTCTATGGCCCAACTTTTAATTCTTATAATGTCCACGGTCTTCTCCACTTGGCGGATGACGTCAGACGTTTTGGTACATTAGATTCATTTTCCGCTTTCCCGTATGAAAGCAACATGTCCATTTTTAGAAAATATTGCAGAAAGCCAGGACAACCCCTTCAACAATTTTCTAATAGAATGAGAGAGATAGAACATCACGGTAGTAATAAGGGAGGTGGTGATTCTTCAACCACCATTCAGGCATCTATGATGTTTCATAATAGTAGTGGTGCTATTTCTTACCGCAAACTTCAAATTCACAGCTTATTGCTTGGCACAGATGACCACGATAATTGCTGCATTTTACACGATGGTACAGTTTGTATAATTTCATCTATTAGTCCCCATGAAAATTCTTTTCGCTTAGGTGTACATAGATTTCTGCAAGTTGATGCATTCTATGATATCGCCTTGTTATCTCCAGCATTAGAAATTTTTAAGTGCAATACTTTGAGCACTGAAATAACATATGTTAGCCAGGAAGATGTTAGGGCAAAATGTTACCGAATGCCATTGGAGGCCATGAACGTTTCCAATGAATCGTCGATGGATGAAGAAGACGATAACATATTGGGAATGTCCCAGTGGGTTGTCGCTGTGCTGGTTCATTTTGAAACAGTATAATTTATTCGAAGTTCCACATCGTACATTACATATTTCTCGTTTTGTTTTGTTTTGTTATTGATTGTTGATTATTAATTGTTGTTGTTAATAAACTTTATTTTGTTGTCCGTTGAATCATCGTACGCTATAAACATTCTACTAACACCATCACCTAAAGTATTATTTTAGTACTCTAAACTTTATATAGTACTCACAAATATTTTTAATTATTTCAGATACCTATTTTTCCGAGAATGCTTTACTACCAGGATTACCACCGAAAGTAATTTGGAACAAACGTCAAAACAGTATTATTATGAGTTGATTAATGAAATGAAATGTTATCCTGATACAATGCCGTATCCTTGGCTAGCAGCTGAAGTAAATCAGCTTCAATTAAATGTCTGCATACATAATTTTTCATTAATATATCCATTCCAAGAACAAAAGGTAAACAAAAGGATATTATATTCTTAATAACAGAACATGAACAGTTAGGAACACAGGCTTGGTTGGATGCCTATCATCTATCATCTGTATTTACTTCGAGATCCTGTCTGCACTGTGCTGTCTAGTTATAATTGAGGACATTTCATCTGTAAGTCAAAATGGCAAAGTGAGTATATACATTATTCTAGAATTAAAAAATTTTTTTTTTCTTCGAAATATATCGATTGTACAATGAGAACAGAACACATATCCATATCACGTCCTAATGTAAGGCCCTTTTTGTTTATAGGAAGGAGAAACTTCAAGTGTGGTGTGCTGTCCGTGTCCGCTGATGAGAGGAAGCATAGCAAAAATAAATAAATAAATATATTGTTAATAACCTATGACCTACATTATATAATATATATTAATTAAACTCTTCTTAAGCATACCTACACCTTATTTTCCATTCGAGGGTTTTATTTCACTTATTTTAAGATTTGAATATTTATTTTTTACTGTATAACAGCTTTGTTATGATAATTGAATTTTATATCATTTTTATTTCCTTTATGTAACTTGTACAGTTCATTTTTTAAAATTCTATTGTCTATTCGTTTTCTTTCTTAAGATTATAAATATAAAACAAATAAATAATATAATACAAATATATGTAAAATAAAAATACATTAAGATTAAAATAAATACGTTTGTAAACTCAATTTTCGCTCTCGTCGTTTATTCCGATTTTTCCCGATATTTACTTTCAGAACAAGGTTACCCCGTTCTTATTGCGACGGACCTGCCCTCTATGACGAAGGCTGATCGAAGCGAAAGTTTGGCACGAATATGCCGTGGCAGACTTTCCACTGGATATACAGATGGTAATGCGAATACAGATGGATGGCACTTCCGAGTCAAATTTTAGTGGCAGATTCAAAGCATTTTGCTAACTGGGTACTTCTAGTTCCAGTTCCTTTTACTATAGTATCCTGTATTCGCTATTTTTACTTTCTTTTTAACATTGGAGGATTTCTTTTTTCGTTTTCCGCTTAACATTACTTATTTATTACTTATTTTTCTGCTACTTAGTTTCGCTTTTCCACTTTTGGTTCTCGCTTTCCTTTCCGTTTGAGAATTTCTCGTGGGGAAGTAGTCGGTACTATTTGCTCTCTGCGCGTTCTGTTCTCGCGCCACGGTGTTTCTTACTCTTTTGCTTTTAATTATTCCCTTACCCTTTGTTATTTTATTACAACGTTTGGGGGGTATTCCCTTTAGTTTTTTCTCCTCTTGTCATTTCGTTTATAAAAAAATCAAATTATAATAAAATTTATTCGCTAATTTTTTCTCCTTAAATAACTTTTAAGACTTAGTTTTTCCTGTACCAATCGCTTTCCCCTCGTGAAAAACTCATCTATTCTGAATTTCGTACTTTTCCGCTATTTCTAACATTGTCAAACTTAACAAATTCGGATCTGTCTGGTTTGAATTTGCCGTTCGCCTGGCTTTGTTCAAAAAGATTTTTAATTCTATAAGTTGTTTTCTACTGTATGTCGCCTGTCCTATCCTTTGCTCTGTTTGGATTTTCCAATTTTGCAAATTTTCGATCTATTCGAGTATTTTTAAAATTTTTTATTGCTAGCTTTTTTCCAAAATTTTTTTCCTCTACTCTGTTTAGTTTTTCTAATTATTGCATTTTTCGAACTATTGGAGTAAATTTTAACTTTTTTATTTGCAACTTTTTTTGGAAAATTTTTTATCAAAAATGTTCTAACTGCTTCGAAACTACTGTGTCCAAAAATTGGTCCGCGTATCTCGTCTGGTTTTTGTATAAATGCTACTAACAAGTTTTTCGCATTGCACCTAGCTAATATTACGCTGACTTCTCTTCCTTGTTTTGTTCCTCTTCTTTTTCTTTTCTTCCTTCTTCTTTGCGCTATTTCGTCAGACTTCCCCGGTCTGGAGAGGAGGCCGGGGACCAGAGGGTGGAGGGAGGGCGGGCTCTCGCTGCCAGGGGGGAGTTTCTGTGGCTTTCCTGGAGTGGCATTCCAGGTAACCACCATCTTCCCGGGTTGATGTTATGTGGTTTTCGGTCCTGCTTCCTGGTACTCTTATTTTCACTCTCTAGCCCGGCCCTGCAGCTTCTGCTTATCACAGGCGTTGATGCGTCCATAAGGGTACCTTCCGCTTTCCCTTCCGCTTACCCCAACCCTAACCCTTTTTTTTCGTGAGGAAATGTTTTATACATACCCCGACTCCCTGGGGGAAGCCGGGGTTATGTGGGACTCTCCCCGGGGGGCGAACCCCCAGAGACTACCCACTAAAACCTCACGCCCACCTAAGCTAAAGGGGAGGAGCCTGGATCACGCGAGTACTCAACAGGACACCTCCCAGCTATCATCATACCTCGGGGGAGGGGTTAACCTCCCCCACTGCCTACGCTATAGGACCCCGGGCGGAGGGACCCGCCCGGTGTCCCCATCCCTGGAACCTTCGTATTGGGCTTCCCGAGCCCCAGCTCGGTCCACCCACAGCTCCCGGAGTCCTCGTGCCCCGCTCGGAGCCGGTATCCCGAAGGAACCAGCCCCGGCCGAGGCAGGAAGACGCCGCCACCGGAAGGAAGGGCCGTCGGAGGCGCGATCCGGCACGCCCCGACCCTTCCTTTCCCCAAATCCCCCACGCATCCCCCTGCCCGGTCGGGGAGTGGACGGACCGACACCCCCCACACCGGGAAACTAACCCGGGGGGTGTCGGCCTATCACGGGGGGAGCTATCCTCCCCCCCGGGGGCCCGGGTCAGCTCACGCCCCGGGCCCCCAAGTTCACCGCCCCCAGTTGTGGGGGCATAACAGGGCGCGGGGAAGCTCCCCGCGCCAACCCCACTCCGCCCCCACCACCGGGGGCACACGTTGACGCGAGGGAGACCCCCGCGCCCTCGCAGCCGTCGCCGCCCCCCTCCTGGGGGGCACACGTCGGCGCGGGGGTCGCCCCCGCGCCCAAATACTCCTCGCGGAGCCCGGGTCCCGTTCCCGGGCCCGCTTGGCGGCCTCCTTCTGCTTGATAACATCATCGGAGAAGGAGGCCACCGCCTTCCACGACCTCACGCTGTCGACCATGTGGTCGACCACGGTCGACAGCGAGAAGTCCCACCCTTCCACCGCGGCTCTAAGAACACGGCGCGGCTCAGCCCAAGCTGGGCACTCCTCCAGAGTGTGCCGCGCCGTGTCCACATCTTCGCCGCAGTGGTGGCACTGCGCAGTCGGCTCCCGTCCCATTCCGTGCAGGTACTCTCCGAAGCAACCGTGGCCGGAGAGCACCTGCGTGAGGCGGAAGGTCAACCTTCCCCGCCTCCCGCACCATATATAAAATATGGGCAGGAGGGCCCGGACAATCGGACGTGTGGAGGGCGTTAACATCGCCCTCCACTCCGAAAAACTTTCCATCCGGGCCTTGCGATTCTGGCCCTCGAGCTCCAACTCCTCCTCGCGCGTGAGTTCCACCCCCGGCGGGCGGCGGAAGGAGCGGGCGATCTGGTATAACTTCGCCCGCTCCGCCGCCACCACAGTGAAGGGTGGAATCACGGCGAGGAGTCCCGCCGCCTCGGTGGAGATGGTGCGGTACCCCCGTATGACCCGCAAGGCCAGCCGCCGCCGCACTCTTGCAAAGAGCTTGCAGCTGGGCGTGCTGGCCTCGAGCGAGCGGTGCCATACTGGGGCCCCATACAGGGCTATAGACCGCACCACCTCCACATAGAGGCGGCGTACTTTCAAATCCGGCCCCCCTACATTCGGCAGCAGCCGCGCCAATGCGGCTGCCGTCCTCTCTAGTCGGGGGGCGAGGAGCTCGAAGTGTCCATCGAACCGCCAGCGGCCGTCTATGACCAGGCCCAGGTACCTCATCCTGGGCCCGATCGCGACGGAGGTCTCAGCGACACGAATCCGGAGGTCCTGACCTCGGGGTAGCCGCCACAGCCGAGGTGATCCGTACATCCAGATCGCCTCGGTCTTTGCGGCGGCCACGGTCAACCCCATCCTCCGGATTCGCCCGACCACGCAGTCCAGGGCGGCCTCGCCCAGGTGCCTGGTTCTCCTCCAGTCCTCCCCCTCGGCATAAACCAGCGTGTCATCTGCATAGCAGATGACACCCGTATCCCGGGGGAGGACAACCCGCAGCACCGCGTCATATGCCAAGTTCCACAGGAGCGGTCCAAGGACCGACCCCTGTGGAACGCCGCGGTGCGTCTCCCTCGAGTGCACAATGCCATACCGGCCGGTAAATACCACCCCTCTGTCGCGGAGATAGTCGCCGACCACCTCCCGGAGATAAGGGGGCACCTGGAAATAGTCCAGCGCCCCCATTATCTCCGACCAGGGCAGGGCGTTGAAAGCGTTGGAGATGTCCAACGACACCGCAATCAACACCCTGCCCCGAGCGACAGCCTGTTCACGGAGGAGGCGCAGACGCTCCAGGGCGTCTATAGTGGAGCGCCCCCTCCGGAATCCATACTGGCTGTCGCTCAGGTCCGGACCACCCCGCGACAGATGCTCGACGAGGCGGGCGGCAATTATCCTTTCGAATAGCTTGCCCGCCTCGTCGAGTAAACAAACCGGCCGGTATGCAGAGGGAGACTCTGCGGGTTTCCCCTCCTTTTGGAGGAGAACCAGGCACGCTTCTTTCCATACCGTGGGGAAGACTCCCCGGCGCAGGCTCGCGTCCATGACGCTCCTGAACGCCGGGGCGAGGACCTCCATATCTAAGGCCATTATACCACCGGGAACCCCATCGGGGCCAGGGGCCTTCTTGCCCCTGGCCCGAAGCTCCCGGACGGCCTGGTACAGCTCCCACTCAGTGACCCGGAATGGTCGTCCGACCATCGCATGGTCGGATCCCGGGCGCGTTCCCTCCTCCCCTCATTCCCATCACCACGGGGGGAAGAGGGTGTCAACGACGCGCCCCAGAAATTCCGGGTCTAGTCTCTCCGTAACCGGGGACGCCCAGGGGCGGAGCTTCCCAAGCACCGCCTTATACGGGCGTCCCCACGGATCGTCACGGAGGATGAGCAGGAGCTCATCCCAGGCCTTGGCCTTAGCAGCGGCAATTGCACGCTTGAGGGCCACGGCCGCCGATCTGTACTCCCTGTACAGCTCGGCGACCCTCGGCTCCGCGTCGCCGCCCAAAAAATGGCGGCGACGGGCGCGGGCATACTGGCAGCGGGCTCGGCCGGCCGAACTGCGGAGTTCGGCCAGCTCCCCCGACCACCAGTAAACTGACTTCGCTCTAACTGACGGAGCTCCATCCCCTCCGCCCAGTCTTCCAGGACTCCGCCTCGAGCGTTGGTCCCGGGGTTACCCCAGGTGGTGGACCTCGCATTGAGGTCCCCCAGGACCAACACCGGACCGGCTATATACGGGGCTATCATAAGCCCCAGCCGGTCCAGGAACATCCCTAATTCGGCGGAGTCATAACTGGGTGAGCTGTAGCACCCCACGACCAGAAACCTTCCCCACTTAACCATAACCATCCCCCTGCCCCGTTCGACCACGGAGCAGGGGGGCACAGTCGCCGAGTGTCGACGCCACCATATCGCCACGGAGCCGTCAACGTCCCCGGACCAGTGTGGATGGTCGGGGACCCTGTACGGCTCCGTGGCGACGGCCAGGCCAACCCCCACTCCTCCAGGCACTGGACCATCAGGTCCTGCGCCTGGCGGCAGTGGTTGAGGTTGGCCTGGAGTACCGGGAGAGGGGACCAGCGCGGAATATGGGCCATTAATTGGCCTTCACGCTGGTCCCCTCCTTAGCCGCCGGTGCGGGTGGCGGGGGGTCATTACCCCCCGTCCCGCTGGGGGCCGTCTCCACCTCCATCGATTCACCCTCCCTAGGGGTTGGGGGAGTGGCCGACTTTCCCCCCGGTATTTCCGGGGTTTGGGGTGGCGCCACACCGCCGGCCCCCTTTACCTTCTTCTTGCCCTTTGGCGGCGGGGAGCACGCCTTGCTCCCCGCCGGCCTTCCCAAGGCCGCGCAGACCACGCAATGGGGTGGACTCTTACAGTCCACCGCCCGGTGCGTGGCGTCCCCGCAGCGGTAGCAATGACCGCTGCGGTCGACCTCTGCAGTGCACCGCTGCCGTACGTGGCCAAGGGCCAGGCAGCGGAAACACTGCATTGGCCGTGGTGCCAGCACCACCACCTGGGCGGTGGACCACCCCACGCGAATCCTCCCGGCCTTCTGAATGGCCAAGGCCGCCACAGCCGGGCACTGCACCCATACTGTGCCGAGTCCGTTGGGCGGGGCTTTGAGTTCCCCCACCCTGACCGACTCGGCGGTATAGCCCCCGGCCTTCGCCACCGCTTCCGTCACCTCCCGGGGGGTAACCGAGACTTTCAGGCCCGTCAGGCGGAATTCCGCCTTCTTGACGGGCCTGGACACCCTTACATCCATCCCCCCAGGACGGCGGCCATCTTGGCGGCCAAGGCGTCAGCCTAGGGGCCCCCATCGGCACCGTGGACCTCAATAATGAGGCCCCCGGATACCGCCCGCTTCCAATTGAGGGCCCCAATGCCCAGGGCGTCGAGATCGACGCCCAGGAGGGCCCTCCTAATGGCCTCCTCATATGAGGCTTTGCTCCCCTCCGGCACGGTGACGGTCACCACGGCCGATCGAGGGGGAGCCTTCACCTTGGCCGCTGCCTTACCCCTCTTTGGGGCGGGGGCAGCGGCCTTCCTAGGCATAGCGGCGCCGGCCGAGGCGGCTGCCGCTACTTGGGCCTCAGCCTTAGCCGCGGCCTTGGCCGCGGAGATGGCCCGCCTCCCGACCACCTCCGCCCAGGTCCCCGGCTTAGCCGGGGTACCCGGTGCAGGCGCAGGGGGCGGGTCCGGGCGGGCGACCGAAGGCTGGGGAGCCTCCCCAGCCTTCTTCCCCGTCTTCTTCTTTTTCTTCTTCTTCTTCTCCCCCGTCCCCGGGGCAGGGGCAGGGACAGGCGTCGGCGGAGCAGGCGCGGGGGCGGGCCGCGGCGGCGCCGGAAGGGCCGGCGGCGGCGGCCGGGGCTCCCCCCGGGCACCATGCCTGGTCACCCGGCGCAGCTCCCTCCGCATCTCTTCGCGGAGGGATCTGAGGCCCTCCTCCATGAGGGCCCGCATCTGGGCCATAAGGTCCAGCTGCTTCGCCGGGGTCGCAGTGACCTCACCGACCTCGGGGGCGGAGACTTGCGGCAGGGGGGGAGCGTCCCGCAACCGCTTCATCACCATTAATTCTCCCCTAATGGCCCGAAGCGAGTCGCGGGTCTCCAAGAGCTCCCTCCTGAGCGCCGCGTTCTCCATCCGTAATGCGGCGTCCCCGACATCCGCCTGGGAGTCCGGGTCGCGGGAGTCGGCGGGGGGTCCAACCTGGATACCCCTCCGCTCCAACTCCCGCACTGCCGCCTTTATATCCTCGGAGGCGTCGCGGATCCCTTTGAGGTGCGTGCACTTGAGGTTCCGGCTCGCCTCCGCCAGCTCCCGGGCAACGTCCGACTTTTCCGCTATAAGGGCGGGCAGCTCCCCGGGGAGCATGTACCTTATGTCCGGGCGGACGACCTCGTCCAGTCGCTCCCGCTTTTTCTGCGACGGGTTCGGCTGTGGCACGCCCGGAGGGTTCAGCGACCTCTTCGTGCCCGCCCCGCTGGGGATGGGGGGCGCTGAGTGGGTCGAGTAGTCCGATAATCGGTCCACCGACTCGCCGCGCCGACCACGTCCCCTCGTTCCCCTCAGTACCCCCTCCTTACCTTCTTCAGTTTTGTTTTTATTTTTAAATTCCATATTTCGTCCCACGAATACGGCGGGAAAAGAGGTCCACCTGGGCAGAGCCCCCACTACCCGGGTAAGGCTATATACTCACTGGAGGCGCCAGGTATCCAGTGGTGGTTGGTGCGCTCGCGACTGGTGTACCCCTGTAACCAGGGCATACCCTCTCACCGCGCACCTAAGCTTAGGGTTGGGGATTTATTATAGAGGTTATCATCCTCGCGGCCCGGCCGATTGAGGCAAGACCACCGTTCCGGTTAAACATGACCACCGGTTTACGGCAAGGGCCCTGCGGCGACCTCCCCGGTCGTTATCGCAGGACCCATTGGTCCGCGGTTTTTATGCCTCCGTGTGAGCCTTACCGGCAAGGGAGGCCTTGCCAGGATTGCGGTGGCCTCCTTCTGTGAGGTAGTAATGACCCAGAAGGAGGCCGCCGAGCGGGCCCGGGAACGGGACCCGGGCTCCGCGAGGAGGGTGTGGGCGCGGGGACGACCCCCGCGCCGACGTGTCCCCCCAGAAGGGGGGCGGAGAGGGTAGGGAGGGCGCGGGGGTCTCCCCCGCGTCAACGTGTGCCCCCGGTGGTGGGGGGCGGAGTGGGGTTGGCGCGGGGAGTTTCCCCGCGCCCTGTTACGCCCCCACAACTGGGGGCGGTGTACTTGGGGGCCCAGGGTGTGAGCTGACCCGGGCCCCCGGGGGGGAGCATAGCTCCCCCCGTGATAGGCCGACACCCCCCGGGTTAGTTTCCCGGTGTAGGGGGGTGTCGGTCCGTCCCTCCCCGATTGGGGAGGGGGATACGTGGGGGGTTTGGGGAAAGGAAGGGTCGGGGCGTGCCGGATCGCGCCTCCGACGGCCCTTCCTTCCGGTGGCGGCGTCTTCTTGTCTCGGCCGGGGCTGGTTCCTTCGGGACACCGGCCCCGAGCGGGACACGAGGACTCCGGGAGTTGTGGGTGGACCGAGCTGGGGCTCAGGAAGCCCAATCCGAAGGCTCCAGGGATGGGGACACCGGGCGGGTCCCTCCGCCCGGGGTCTTATAGCGTAGGCAGTGGGGGAGGTTAACCCCCCCCCCCGGGGCATGATGATAGGTGGGAGGTGTCCTGTTGAGTACTCGCGTGATCCAGTCACCTCCCGTGTAGCTTAGGTGGGCGTGAGGTTTTAGTGGGTAGTCTCCGGGGGCTCGCCCCCGGGGAGAATCCCACATAACCCCGGCTTCCCCCAGGGAGTCGCGATATGTATAAAACATTTCCTCACGATAAAAAAAAAAAAAAAAGGCCCTGCCAGGATCCGAAGATCCCGCCGGCATCGCCTCACACATCATTGGGACTACTTCCCGCGGAATACCCCTCGCTCCGTTAGCAACACACAACTATGTGTGTTTCCAGGGACCACCACGAGGAGGTGGAGCGTAGAGGATTTTAGGGATATGATCCCCCCGATCCCTATTCCGTCCTCAATCCTGGTCGGAGTCCCCCGATCCCTATACGGTCCTCAAGCTTGGCCCACGTCCCCCTGATCCCTATCTCGTCCTCAAGCCTGGCCGGAGTCCCTCCGAACCCTATCCCGTCTCCATGCCAGGCCCACGTCCCCCCGATCCCTATCCCGTCCTCAATCCTGGTCGGAGTCCCCCGATCCCTATACGGTCCTCAAGCTTGGCCCACGTCCCCCTGATCCCTATCCCATCCTCAAGCCTGGCCCACGTCGCACTCATCCCTATTACGTCCTCAAGCCTGGCCCACGGCCCCCTTATCCCTAACCCGTCCTCAATCCTGGCCCGCGTTCCCCTGATCCCTATCCCGTCCTCAAGCCTGGCCAACGGCCCCCTAATCCCTATCCCGTCCGCAAGCCTGGCCGGAGTCCCCCTGATCCCTATACCGTCCTGAATCCTGGCCGGAGTCCCCCGATCCCTATCCCATCGACAAGCCCGGCCCACGTCCCCCTGATCGCCATCCCATTCTCAAGCCTGGCCCACGTTCCTCTGATAACTATCCCGTCCTAAAGCCTGGCCAACGGCGCCCTAATCCCTATCCCGTCCGCAAGCCTGGCCGGAGTCCCCTGTTCCCTATCCCGTCCTCAAGCCTGGCTCACGCCCCCCTGTTCCCTATCCCGTCCTCAAGCCAGACCCACGTCCCCCCGATCCCTATCCCGTCCTCAAGCCTGGCCGGAGTCCCCCTGATCCCTACCTCGTCCACAAGCCTGGCCGGAGTCCCCCTGATCCCTATCACGTCCTCAATCCTGGCCCACGTTCCCCTGATCCCTATGCCGTCGTCAAGCCTGGCCCACGTCCCCCTATTCCCTATCCCGTCCTCAATCCTGGCTCACGTCCCCCTGTTCCCTATCCCGTCCTCAAGCCAGACCCACGTCCCCCCGATCCCTATCGCGTCCTCAAGCCTGGCCGGAGTCCCCCTGATCCCTATCTCGTCCTCAAGCCTGGCCGGAGTCCCCCTAATCCCTATACCGTCCTTTTTTTTTTTTTTTTTTTACGTAGGAGAGGAAAAATGCGTTACGCACACCAGATGGTCTGGTAGTGTGGAACTCGGCTGGAAGCCATACCCACTAAAAAACCTCTCCTCTTTTCGCCCTCTCTGCTCTCCGCATGCTTCAGTGACCAAGGGCCCGCTTTTCGCATTTCTCAGGGTCACCCGCTTGCGTCTGTTTCCACTCCTGTTCTTGCCTTTCATTTATCCTTATCATCTTCAATCCTGTTTGGAACTATAGCGAAAGGAAAGAGGTATAGGGTGCGATAGAGATAGGTAGAGAATAATAGTGGACTGTATGAAATAATAAATAATGTATTGAGAACAAAGCGGACAGTATACAAGACAGCGGTGAAGTGCAGAGGTACAAGAAAGCGGAGAATATATAGAAGTCGGAGATGTAACGCGCGAATCGTGAAGCGCACGATTTGGGAGAGTGAAGTGTCGTGGAGCGCACGAATAAACGAAAGTAACGAGACTATGATCGAGCGATCGAGCGTGTCTAAAGACCCCGTTTCGCGGTTATCGCGGGTTATTTATACTGTGCGTGGCCACCGGCGTCGGAAGGAATAAGGAGTGGGGTTTTTGAAAATGACAAAGGATTTGGCAGTGTCGAACGTTAGCTAGCGCACGAGGGCAATGCCCTAACGGCCGCTACTGCACAGGAAACAAGGACGGTGGTTGACGGATTTGATATTTTGGAATATGGGAACGGTGGCTCACGCGACAAGTAAACGTTTAGACGTAAACACAAAGTTTACGTCTGAGTGCGTTCACCCGGTCTCGGCGCCGAGCTCGATCAGCTGGCTATTGTCAACTCCGAGACACGGTCGCACCGAGGCCGCTCGTCTGCGGATTAGGTCGCAAAAACTGTATGGCACGAGAAATGATGTTTGCGTTACCGAGATTCTCGGTAACGCCTACAGCGATTTCGAACAAAACCTCTATATCATTCTCTCCAGCTTACGTTCAAAATCTTCTTTTTTCCCCATGATTAGGTTGATAAAATTATCTATTTTTTCCATGTGGCTCCGTCCCGAAGCATTATGCTCTGGAAATTCCCGACGGTAAGTGTGTCTCCTATATCGATGCATAGAGAATTTCTCTCCGCTGCCCATCTATCACAATGTAGAAGCGTGTGTTCGGGATCATCCCTAACTCCTACACACCACCAACATTTGTCATGTGTGGCCTTCCCTATCCGGTAACGGAAAGCCTGGAAGACCCCGTGTCCTGTAAGTATTTGGGTTAACCTGTAGTTCAGGATTCCAAAGTTCCTTTCAGCCCAACTTTTTGGGTTCGTAATAATGGATCTCGTCCATGCAGAATGACGGTAATTATTCCATGTGATCATCCATTTATTCCAAGAGTTTTCTTTGATTTCTTCCATTTCTCTTTTAAAATTCCTTTCTTTAAATTCGCGAGTAAGTTCGCCATCCTCTTCTGAAATTTTGTATTTCTTTTTCAAATCGTAAAGTAGTGGTCTCTCTTCTAGGAGTATTTCCAGAGGCAAGTACCCGGTCAGTACGCAAAGGGAGTAACGAGACGCCGATCTATACGCCCTGGCTATTCTACACAAACCGAGACGCTGTACTCTCGCAATCCTAGTAATATTCCGACGGTAAGACAGAGCCTTTTTTGCCCATATATGGCTACCATAACTAATTATAGAGACTATTATGTTATAGTATAATTTCCTTCCAGCATACGATGCGCCCCCTGTATTTTTCATTAAACGTGATAATTCTCCTATTACTTTGTGTGATTTTTCAGTTATCCAGTCTATATGTTCATAGTAATTATTATACCTGTTAAGATATATGCCTAAATATTTTATGCTATTACTTGCAGCTATTTGATTATTCGTAATGTCCAATTTGAAATCTTGTGGAATCCATTTCTTATTTGTAAATATAAATTTTGACTTGTGACCTGCTAGTTCCAGGCCATTTGCTTCTAACCAGGGGGCAATTTTCAGATTAATAGCTTCTTCAAGATCTTTTTTTAAATTATCTAATTTTCCTCTAGCTGCATAAATTAAAATGTCATCCGCGTATGCGATAGTCGTAATCTCCGAATCGTATTTAAGTGCAAGTAACCCATCGTAGACTATATTCCAAATTAGCGGAGATATTACCGAACCTTGTGGCACACCTTTCTCGGCCCGTATATTGATCCATCTATCAGCCGCTTTATATTCAATCGACCTATTTCTGAAATACAATTGTAATAAATTCTGTAGGCTATTAGGTATTCTTTTTTTCTTTAGATTTTCAAAAATTCTATTCCAACCGATTGTATTGAAGGCATTACGTATGTCCAGACTAATAATAATTCCAAATTTTCTCCATCTTATAGTTGATTCCATGAAATCGTTAACAATTTCCAGAGCGTCCAGGGTCGATTTCCCTTTACAGAAACCGAATTGATTTCTATGAAAAGGCGTATTCCCTAAATATAATAAAATTTCTTTTTCTAGGATTTTTTCAAAGATTTTATTTAAGCAATTACCTATGCAGATGGGTCTAAAGTTACCAGGTGAGTTATCCGTATTTATATTTTTCCTCAACAGAATAGTTCTTGATTTTTTCCATGTTTCAGGTATATACAGTAAATCCAGGCATCCAACATACATCTGATGGAACCTTGTCAGGTCATTTAATGCGATAATTTTAATCAGACCAGGAGGAATTTTGTCTAGCCCGGCAGCTTTATTAGTCTTAAGATTTTCCACAATTACTCTTAGTTCTTCTTTATTAATATATATAAAACTATTTTCTTCTTTTTCAAATGTATCGTATAAAACTTTTTCTTTTTCCCGTGGGAATAAATGCTGTAAAATTTCTGAAGCTTCTTTTGAGTCCAAAATTGGCATTGGGCTTCTGCTTTTAATTTTGTTTCTGATGATTATATAGGGTCTGCCCCACGGATCCGAATTGAGAAGGTCAGTAAAAATCTTCCATTGTTGTTGCTTACTGTCGTTAATTTTATATTGAAGTTTCTTTTTGGCTATTCTATAGATTTCTTTTCTGTCAGCTTTTAACTGCAAGTTCTGATGTGATGTTCTTTGGTATCGCTGTCTTGTTTTTATAACTTCGAGTCTTAAATTTTCAATTTCAGCATTCCAACATCGATATTCTTGATGTTTATACATGTATAGTTTCTTTTTAAGCGTTTTTTTACACGCTGTGTGCATGTTTTTAATATAGTTATCTATTGTATTTTTATCCATGTTATTCCAGTCCAATTTAGAATTTAGTTTATTGAATGTATTTAGAAATATTTCAACATCCATAGATTTTAAGTTCCATCTCCAATCCTTAGCGTGTTTCATCGCTTGAATATATCTAGACTCTCTGTTTAGATTTAAACTATGTATACATGATTTATGGTCAGAGTAATTTTCCACATCGTCTATTTTACTTTTAATTTTATCATGAATTGACCGGCTCGCACTTATTATGTCTATCTTAGATTTTCTTCTACCTCGGTGGAATGTATAGTCACCACCCTCCAAGTCCACGTAAGACAAATTCATCTCAGATATATAGTAGTTTAGCACTGCGCCTCTCCTGTTTTGAACTCTGTCTCCAAACTCCAAGGATCTGACGTTAAAATCTCCGAGCACTATAATGGGATCCTTCCATCCGCGTCTAGATATTTTAAGTTCTTCTAAGCAGTTGTAAAACTCAGATTGACTACAGTTTGGCGAAATGTACACGTTCACCAAGGTGAGAAAATCTATTTGAATACCAACGTAAAATTTTCCATTGAAGATCCTAGAAGTGGGAACTTTGATATCTCTATTTATAATTTTGATAGCAGCTTTTTTGTCTTTTGACTTAATCCAATATTTGTCCATTTTATGGGGCTCTTGGATACAGACAATATCAATTTTGTTTACCGCAATTATCTGGTCGAGATTTGTTTGGGCATTCCTGCTCCCAGTACAGTTGATCTGCAGCAGACGAAAGAACGTACTTATCAAATTGATTCTTCAACTCGCCTATGCGATTTCTAAAACATGGACAAGCCATGGTACATCTGAGGTGGTTATCAATCATTCCCATATCCTTACAGTCTTTACATATAGGTGTTTTTTCAAGACACTCTTTCATAGTGTGACCGTCTCCGGCACACTTCCGACACCTTTTCCCATCTTTTATTACCACCCTGCAATTAGTGCTAAAGTGCCCTATCGCATGGCAGCGGAAACATTTAATTATTTTAGGCATCGGGTTCAGCCTAACTATCGTCATACCGATTTTAATTTTATCTTTTTTAACAATCTTTTTCAAAAACTTAAGTGGTGTTTCTATGACCGCTGTTTGCATTCCTAGCTTTGTACCTCTTAAAACCTTTAGTTCTAGTTCTTCTAAATCTATTTCTAGTTCCTCTTTTAGTATTCCTAGAATGGTTCTTTCATCAACCAATGGGTCTAAATTCTTTATCTCCAAGTCGAATGTCTTCTGTAGAACTCTAATATCTGCAGTAGGTACATTTTGATCTTCTGCATTTTCTAAAGATTTCTGAATTTGTATTTTCATTTTATCAATGTCTTCAGATTTTTCCAATTCCAGTAACAATTGCCCGGTCCGAGTTTTCCGGACCCGTCGGATCCCGCTAGTATCAGCGACACCTTTACAGATTTTTGCATAAGAATCTTTGAAGGTTTCATCATCTTTTACCTTAACCATAATAGCGTCATTATTAGGAATCGTCCATTTTGGCCTTATCGGTTTTTTCGTTTCCATTTTAACAGTAGTTAATTTCTTCACTACCGAGTCCATGATGGGACCGAAAACAAATTTTCCTTTGCGTTTTGAGATTGTCTTCCATCCCATATCCTCCCTGGTATTAACCTCTCTTCCATCTCCTATATTGTTTTCTTTGCTACAGCCCGGAATATAAGCTTCTTTTTCCTGAATTCCTATATTCCTATGTTGCTTTTCCTTTTCTTTACTTAGCATAAATTCTTTTAGAAGATTCTGTATACCTTTGATGACTTTATTTGTTTGGTCATCATCTTCGTCCGACAAGGTGCCATCCGAAGGTGATGACTTCTTATCTTCTTTCCTATTAATTTCTTTTCTTTTCTTTTTTAGGTCCAGATCCAGGAGGTGCCGAATTGACGTTACATCCCTTGTCGCCGATGTCATTTCTTCTCTTCTTCTTTTCCTAGGTAAGTTAAATTGTTTAACCCACTCTGTATTTTCCTTAATCTTTATGTCAGAAGTAATTTTTGGTTTTTCATATTCTGTTTTCTCAAGATATATGGATTCATTTTTTTTAAAACTCGGTTTCGTGTTCGAGAACCAGTATACTGGATTTTCCGTCTGAGTATTTATTTCTTTGGTTTTATTACAAATAGTTTGAGTTTGCATATCTTTACATTCTATAGTTTTATTTCTAATAGTTTGAGTTTGCATGTCTTTACATTCTTTAGTTTTATTTCTAATAGTTTGAGTTTGCATGTCTTTACTTTCTTTATTCATATTTATACTATCCTTCTTTTTTCCAGTTCCTCTTTTTTTGATTTCTTCGCACAGTTTTTTAACATCTACCTCTCTATATTTACCTAAGTCCGCGAGTTTTTCTGAGATAGTTCTAAATTCCCTCATTAACTCCCCAAAGTAATTTTTCACGTCTTTTCTAACATTCTTATTAGTTTCCAAATATTCTAATATTAAATTTAAATTATCTGTAGCCGATCCCATGAGAATTGTAGTATTCAGATAAATGTTCCTAATAGGATCGGTTTTCTGAAATTCTCTAAAATCTATTTTTTCATCCTTTGCCACCCTTTTTATGGTATCGAGAATCCATTGTTGTTCTATTTTTTCCTTTTTTCAAGATCGCTCTGGATATTCTTTTTTTGACTCTCCTCTAGACGTTTTTGCATTGATAATCCAGTTCTCCCTGTTTCTTTTTTAAATAATTTTTCCCCCCTAAACTCAACCTTTTCTTCAATCATTTCAATTTCCATTTCTTGGACCCCATCCAAAATCATATCCTTCTCCGAAGCATAAGTCCTTTGCCTACTTGTAGCTATTACTGTCGGCGATGCCAAGTACTCCACATTCGCCGACCCGCAAACTCCGGATGACGACCCGGAGGGGGCCTGCTCGCTCACCCCCTCCGTGCCGGTACTGGGGATCCGCGCCCCTGCACCGTAAACGTTTTCTTTTTTGTATACCTTACTCATTTTGTTTCCAAACTCCTGAAACTTGCCCTGTTCGTTAACCCATATAGCCGACCCGTCGGAGGGCCTCGATCCCCAGCCCCTCTGCCTGTACGACAGAAGCGTGGTACTCGATGCCCTCCTGCACCCCTTGCTCCGTTAGCACATGGCCCCGGTAACACCAGGACCATGCCCCAGGGACCACCACGAGGAGGTGGAGCATAGAGGAATTTTAGGGATATGACCACCACCACTGTGGTATACCTAGTAGTGGATCCGAGTCACCACTACTAAGCCCATATCCCCTCGGTCCCCTGGCTGGAGTACCCCTGGTCCCTATGCCGTCCTCATGCCTGGCCGGAGTCCCCCTGATCCCTATTCCATCCTCAAGCCCGGCCGGAGTCTCCTCGATCCCTATCCCGTCCTAAAGCCAGGCCCACGTCCCCCTGTTCACTATCCCGTCCTCCAGCCTGGCCCACGTCCCCCTGTTCCCTATCCCGTCCTCAAGCCTGGGTCAGGTCCCCCCGTTCCCTATCCCGTCCTCAACCCAGACCCACGTCCCCCCGATCCCTATCCCGTCCTCAAGCCTGGCCGGAGTCCCCCTGATCCCTATCTCGTCCTCAAGCCTGGCCGGAGTCCCCCCGATCCCTATCCCGTCTTCAAGCCTGGCCCACGCCCCGCCGATCCCTATCCCGTCCTCAAGCCTGGCCCACGTCCCCCTGAACCCTATACCGTCCTCAATCCTGGCCGGTGTCCCACCGATCCCTATCCCATCCTCAATCCTGGCCGGAGTCCCCCGCATCCCTATCCCGTCATCAAGCCTGGCCCACGTCCCTCGGATCCTTATCCCGTCTTCAAGCCTGGCCCACGTCCCCCCGATCCCTATCCCGTCCTCAATCCTGGCCGGAGTCCCCCGATCCCTATCCCGTTGTCAAGCCCGACCCACGTCCACCTGATCCCTATCCCGTCCTCATTCCTGGCCGGAGTCCCTCTGATCCCTATCCCGTCCTCATTCCTGGCCGGAGTCCCTCTGATCCCTATCCCGTCCTCAAACCTGGCCGGAGTCCCCCCGATCCCTATCCCGTCTTCAAGCCTGGCCCACGGTCCCCCGATCCCTATCCCGTCCTCAAGCCTGGCCGGAGTCTCCTCGATCCCTATCCCGTCCTCAAGCCTGGTCCACGTCCACCTGATCCCTATCCCGTCCTCATTCCTGGCCGGAGTCCCTCTGATCCCTATCCCGTCCTCAAACCTGGCCGGAGTCCCCCCGATCCCTATCCGGTCCTCAAGCTTGGCCGGAGTCCTCCTGATCCCTATGGGAGGCGCTCAGTTGCGCACGTACACATTGCGCACATATCTTTTGGACACAGTATGATTGGACACAAGAAGAATTGGTCACGTTTCAATTGCGCACACGAAGAATCGGACACATCTCAATTGCGCATAAATAGAATTGGAAACATATTTATTGCGCACAGATAAGAAGAATTGCGAACAAATAGAAATGCGCACACTAATTTTAGACAGTGATGTTAATGCGGCCAAGTCGTGATTAATTTCGGGTTATGTGCGCTTGATGTTAAGTGTCAAATCCATGTTTAGGATTTCCTGTGATGAATCTGTAAAATTAACCGAATTAATTAATATTTGAAGTGTTAAAATGAATGGTTTTTAGAGTCTGTAGTAAATGTTAGGATATAATGATTTTACTCGAAATATGATATCGGTGAAGTCTATATTAAAATATAAAGTTTATGAAAGAAGAGTACAATAATTAAATGTGAATATAATATATCCCACGGAATGCATGAATTATTCAATTTTTGAAATTAATCTGATTGTGAATTAAAATAGTGACAACGAAGAGCGAAGAACTGCAAAATTATACAAATGTGTAGAATTGCTTTCAAGGCTCCTGAATAATTCTGTGTAAAAAAGATAATTTAGATAAGTATATTCTGCCTATAAAACATAATCATTTTTGTAAGGAATGAATACGATACTTTGTGATTTTTCAAATTTATCTTTTACATGTGGTGTACGAAGCAGAACTATTAGCGGAATTATTTTCATTTCAACTTGGACAGATCATGATTATTGCGGGAAAATGTTTTAACGGTGAGTAACATGTAACTTGTGATCTTGAAAAGTATTATATTCTCAAATAAAAAGCATTAATAACTTAATTATATGTTACGTACATGTTTGGCGTCGACCGAAGGTCGGAGTCGCCGGGGGCCGGGACCACTCAGAAATGAGCGCGCGAGGAGGCAAGGAGAGACGGGAGAATTAAACCTTTGTCCTTTGGGAAAATGCACTTTATTTCACTCGCTTGTACGACGCACGAGGTGCGAGGCACTCGAGAGCGCGAGAAAGAACGCGCGAACGAGAATCGCAAGCTGGCGAACGTACGGAGATCTTGCACGTGCAACTTCTGCCGTCGGATCGCGAAGAGGAAATCTTGAGCGGCACGAAACGCGTGCCGCCGCGAGACGGAAATCTTCTACGCGGACGCCGGAAATCTTGACGCGAAGCAGAGTGCACGTAACGCGGCGCGGGAGATCGCGAGAATACTGCTACCGAATGATGCGAAATCGCGAGAGTCTCAGAGCGCGAGAGATGAGAATCTCTACTTATCGAGACGAGAGCGGACAGACGAGCAAACGTGCTAGAGCGATACCTTGCGATTGATCAGCGTTCAGAACGTTAAGAGAGCGAGAAGGCATACGCAGGTGCCTTAAATAACAAAGACCGTCGAATGTGGAGCACTGTGATTGGAGCTCGCACATCGGACGATCCTTGTTTGTCTCAATTTGAAGGATTCAAGCTGTGAAATTCGACCAATGAGAATTGAAACGGTTGCTACGCGGTGTCGAGCAACGGCGACACGCGCTCTTGCCGCGTGTTAACATACGCGACAAAAACCGTATGAAATAGCGGTCGCCAGTTAGACAATAGGCACCGAATTCCACAGCTTGAATCCTGAACAGTACATGATCGTGCTTTTTACAATTTGTTTTAAAACTGTTAATCACCGTGTAATGTCACGGCAGCTTTTAGAATGATAAATGTAAACGGAGATTGAATTTCCCCAATCAGATGTACGTGCTTTTTTATAGAGACATAATCACTTTTCTTATTCATTTTAACTACATAATATACAGTGAAAAGTGAACCTTGCGTTTGAGCTTTAATTCATGTATTTTAAATTGCCATCACTGCTCCGGAATTTGTCCGCTTCAATGTATGAAATAAGTAAAGGAAAAATTAAGTAAGCAGTGCTGCGTAGAATTCAAATATACTTGAAAAATTATAATATGTAAATAGTTTAAGACTCTATAACAATAAAAAGTGGGAACTTAGTAAACTCGACTCTAAACAGTTCTGTATTTATTTCATTTTATGTTTTGTAAAGGCTTTTTTATTGATAAGTACTTCTTTAGAAAGTATACAATAATTTTCTAGTCACATAGGCTACATTTTTTACCATTTATTAGAAAAACAAAGTATCTTATGATATACACTAATTTTACTGTGCACTAGTTTCTATTATGTGACATACGTAGTATGTCACAATAAAAAAATGGTTCAGGTAAATGTTATTCAGTTTGATGAGAGTTATCACAATAATGTAAATTGATACCGCTTTCCATTTAAAAAACTTTAAGAGTCAAAATAATTTGTTGTGTATTAAGAGATTAGCCTCTGTGGACTAATTAATTTAATAGAAAGATGCAACGAATACCACCATTAGATTCTCAGTAAACAACTTGTAACTCTTTATTTGGCAAACTCTGCATATTTAATTAATATTGGGTTATTCGGAAAGTAATTTCGTTTTTTGGGTAAATATTTGAGAAAACCCTATTTCGCAAACAAATAGTTATTGAGATACAAGCTGAAAAAGTTTCTGCAGAATTTGACTTTGTGGTGTTATACGTATAGACAAAAATAATCAAGATAAAATGTTCCACATTCTTTTCAGCGTATATCTCAATAACTACTTGTTTGCGACATATAATTCCTTTCAAACTTTTTCTCTTCTCGATGAGTAGGATATGTTGATGTAAACAAATTTTTAACAACAATGTTCTTTGTTATAACTAATTTTACGGCAAGTTTCTATATCATCGATAATATCATAAAGAAAAGAATAAACGAAACCAAACCAAAACCGAGTATATCTTCATTTTTATGTTTTTCACAAGCATTTGTTTAGTCAGCGACCATCATTTGTTATTTTACATGGACGCAATTTTACGCACGCAACGCGTAGCTAACAAATATCACAATATATTGTTTGAATCAATTATTCAAGGTAATTATCGTATTTCTATATTTGTTCAGGATTCAAGCTGTGGAATTCGGTGCCTATTGTCTAACTGGCGACCGCTATTTCATACGGTTTTTGTCGCGTATGTCAACACGCGGCAAGAGCGCGTGTCGCCGTTGCTCGACACCGCGTAGCAACCGTTTCAATTCTCATTGGCCGAATTTCACAGCTTGAATCCTTCAAATTGAGACAAACAAGGATCGTCCGATGTGCGAGCTCCAATCACGGTGCTCCACATTCGACGGTCTTTGTTATTTAAGGCACCTGCGTATGCCTTCTCGCTCTCTTAACGTTCTGAACGCTCATCAATCGCAAGGTATCGCTCTAGCACGTTTGCTCGTCTGTCCGCTCTCGTCTCGATAAGTAGAGATTCTCACCTCTCGCGCTCTGAGACTCTCGCGATTTCGCATTATTCGGTAGCAATATTCTCGCGATCTCCCGCGCCGCGTTACGTGCACTCTGCTTCGCGTCAAGATTTCCGGTGTCCGCGTAGAAGATATCCGTCTCGCGGCGGCACGGGTTTCGTGCCGCTCAAGATTTCCTCTTCGCGATCCGACGGCAGAAGTTGCACGTGCAAGATCTCCGTACGTTCGCCGGCTCGCGATTCTCGTTCGCGCGTTCTTTCTCGCGCTCTCGAGTGCCTCGCACCTCGTGCGTCGTACAAGCGAGTGAAATAAAGTGCATTTTCCCAAAGGAAAAAGGTTTAAATCTCCCGTCTCTCCTTGCCTCCTCGCGCGCTCATTTCTGAGTGGTCCCGGCCCCCCGGCGACTCCGACCTTCGGTCGACGCCAAACATTTTGGTCCTTCGAGCCGGATCGTGAAGCGCAGGCAAGTGCGGGAGTGTGATACCTCGCCGATCATGGCAGAAACGGTCGAAACCCAGCTGTTGATGCAGCAAGCGATAGGACGTTCCCTTCAAAATTTAAAAAAACTGGGGACGAGCAACTGGACCAAATCCGTCTTGAGGACCCGGATTGTCCACCTTCAAGATCTGTGGAGGAAGTTCGAGCACGGGTACGCGCGACTCCTCTCTATCATCCCGGCGGAGGAACGAGCGAAGAACCCCTACTTCAAGGAGGACTCTTTCGCCCACACGGAGGAAGTCTACCTCAACTCTCTCTCGTTCATGACGACACAGCTGGACGCCCTGAACAGCGATACCGTGAGTCCGTCAAATTCACCGAGCGACGGACAAGCGTGTCCGTCGGTTCCCGATATACAGCTACCCCGAATAAATGTACCGCAGTTCGATGGTAAATACGAAGATTGGGAAGCGTTCCGCGACAAATTTTCCGCGCTTATTATTCAAAACCCTAAGTTGCATGACTTAACCCGACTGCATTATTTGGTTTCCGCGTTAACGGGTCGCGCTCTCGACTGCATCGGAAACCTTTCGGTAACAGCGGACAATTTCCAAATTGCGTGGATGACGCTCTCGGCGCGGTACGATAATCCGCGGCGTATAATCACCGCGCATCTCTCGTCGCTGCAGAACCTTCCCGCGCTCTCTCGCGAATCGGCAGCAGACCTCCAGACTCTCTGCGATCGGGTCTGTTTTATTGTCGACTCTTTAAAAAGGCTCGGGCGGAAGCCAGAAGAATTGTGGAACGACATTCTCGTCCATCAGGTGTCCCAAAAGCTGGACACTCCGACGCGGAAGGCGTGGAAATTGAAAATCGGCGACGACGTGACTCCGCCCTCTTTCGACACCTTGATGTCATTTATCGGTTCTCGCTCTCGCGGTTTAGAAGAGTTCGCGATTTCTTCCAATTCCACGCCCGCCGCGCGTCCCGACGCATCGTCTCGCCTCGCGTCTAGTTCCTCGCGAGTCCATTCTGCGACCGCTTCCAAGCCCTCCACGAATTCGCGTACTCCGTGCCCAGTCTGTCGAGCATCACATAATTTCAGTGCTTGCCCCACCTTCCTGGCACGAAACTCCAGCGGCCGTCGTGAGCTCGCTCAACGCTTTTCACGTTGTTTTAACTGTTTGAGCAGCAGTCATTCCCTCCGAGAATGTAACAGCAAAAATACGTGTCGCGTGTGCAACAAGCGGCACCACTCGCTCTTGCACGAAGACGCGCCGCCTCCAGCTCCACCAAATTCGGAGCCCTCTACTCCACCAGTGCCGTCCTCCGAGGTCAATTCGCACCTCGCCTCCACCCTCGCGGCTCCGCGCTCCGGAATTCTACTGGCCACCGCGTGGGTGCAACTCCGTGTCCCGTCAGGCCGCTGCGTCACTGTCCGAGCCCTGATTGACCAAGGTTCCGAGACCAGCTTCGTCACCGAGGCCATGGTGCACCTCTTGCGTGCAAAACGAACCCGCGTTGCGACATCCATATCCGCCGTCGGCGGAGTCCACGCCGGCACCGTGCGCCACGCCGTGCGCCTCCACGTTGCTCCTCGCGATTCCGCGTCTCCTTCGATCGTGACCACAGCTCTCGTCCTGACGTCTCTCTCGACATACATGCCGAAGCGCATTCACAATGTTCGATCCCTCGAGCATTTATCAGATTTGAATTGGGTCGATGCTGATCCCTCGAGCTAGGCCGCGATTCATCTCATTCTCGGCGCAGACATTTACCCCAGTATAATCCTGGACGGTCTGCGCAAAGGGTCAAGCGGGCAACCCATTGCCCAGAAAACCATTTTCGGTTGGGTCATCTCTGGCCCTATCACGTCGCACTCGCGCGATCTCTCCGTCGCACGCGGATCGAGCCCACAACCTCGCTCGGGCTCCTGCATCTCGATGCATCACTGCATCCACCAGGACACTCTGTCGAACGAGCTGCGCCGATTTTGGGAGATTGAGGAAATTCCTTCGACCTCCCCCCTCACCCAAGAGGAAGAACAGTGCGAGCGGCACTTCCAAACGCACACATCGCGAGCCCCCGACGGGCAATACATAGTCCGTCTTCCGTTCCGTACCGGTCCTCCGATTGAAGTCGGTCACTCTCGGTCTGCCGCAGAAAAGGTTCTGCAATCCATATCTCGTAAACTTCTCCTACAACCATCTCTGACCGAGGAGTATGAGGAGTTTCTCCGAGAATATGAGGCTCTCGGACACATGCGTCGCGTTCCCATTTCGCCTTCGACCTCTCAGTGCGTGTACATTCCGCACCATCCCGTGTTACGTGCCGACAGTGTCACGACTCACCTTCCCGTTGTCTTTAACGCCTCCAGTGTAACGTCGAACGGATCCACCCTGAATGACCACCTGCTCCCAGGCCCAAAGCTTCAGCTCGATCTTTCTACCGTAATTCTTCGGTGGAGAACCTTTCGTTTCGTCTACACGGCGGACATTGCAAAAATGTACCGCCAGATTCTGGTCGACGAACGCGATGTCGATTATCAGAGAATCCTCTGGAGGCCCATTTCCTCCAAGGATACGCAGGCTTTCCAATTGCTGACCGTCACGTATGGCATGACCTGTGCTCCATTCCTGGCTCTCCGCGTTCTGCAACAACTCACCGAAGATGACGGGGGCCAGTTCCCGCTCGCGGTACCGGTCCTTCGCTCACACATTTACGTCGACGATGTCCTCTTCGGCGGCAACGACCTTTTAGCTATTCGCCATTCCCGGGATCAATTAATCCGGCTTCTCCAACGTGGTCACATGAAGCTACGTAAGTGGGCGAGCAATTCGGTCGATTTTCTTGCCGATATTGATCCGGAAGACCACGGTTTGGCATGTTCCAAAAACCTCGCTCCCGACGATCGAGTCAAAATCCTTGGGATAAGTTGGAACCCCTCTCGCGACTCCTTTCAATTCAAGGTTAGTTTAGCCGAGCCGCTACCGTCCACCAAACGAGCCATTCTTTCGACTATCGCGAAGCTATACGATCCTTTGGGATGGGTCACTCCCGCGATAATAAGCGCCAAGATTTTTATACAAGGATTGTGGCGCCTCCGCATCGGTTGGGACGACCAAATCCCGCCGCAGTCTCTCGAGCAGTGGAAATCTATTGATTCTCGCCTTCCAGTCCTGAACGGTCTTCAGATTTCCCGATGGATCGGATCCATTTCAGAGGCCTCGCGGATTGAACTTCACGGCTTCGCGGATGCGTCGACAGTCGCATACGCCGCTGTTGTTTTCGCCCGTTGTATCTCCTCTAGCGGAACTATTACCGTCTCTCTACTCGCGGGCAAGTCAAAGGTCGCCCCCTTGACTCCAGTGACCATTCCCCGCCTTGAGTTGCAAGCTGCAGTCCTTCTAGCACGTTTAATGAATTTCGTTTCGTCCGCCCTTGACCTTCGCGACGCTCCGTGCTATTGTTGGACCGATTCTACCGTGGCACTCGCGTGGTTGCAGTCTCACCCGTCAAAATGGAAGACGTTCGTCGCAAATCGCGTCGCTGACGTACAAACTCGTCTTTCCCACGCTATTTGGCGGCACGTTCCTACCGCGGACAATCCCGCTGACTGTGCGTCGCGCGGACTTCTCTCCGACGAACTGCTCCGTTATCACCTCTGGTGGAAGGGCCCCGCCTGGCTTCCTTACGATCTCTCGGAATGGCCAACTCAACCGCGACACTTCACTCTGGAGGACTCGTCCGAGTCAAAGGTCGTGCATCACAGCGTGGTCCCCGCTCCCGCGTGGGATTTAGACTCTCGATTCTCGAGCTGGCCCAAATTAATAAGAGTCACGGCCTATATACAACGGTTCGTCCGAAACTCTCGCAGCTGTCGCTCCGACAATCGCAAACGACATCGAGGACGCGCCCTCTCAGCGAGCGAGTGCACCGCGGCCAAACTCTTCTGGTTGCGACGCATCCAAGAGAGCCAGTTCGCTAAAGCCATTTCCTCGCTTTCTAATGGTGAACCGCTACCGCCAAAGGACCCGATCGAGTCGCTCCACCCGTTCCTCGACGAGACCGGGCTTCTTCGCGTGGGAGGTCGTCTGCGAAATTCCCCCCTTCCGCATCAATCGAAGCACCCCATTTTATTGTCGCCACACCCGTTGGTGCGCCTCATTATCGAGCAAGCGCACGCCCGCGCCCTGCATGCCGGCGTGCAACTCACCTTACACATTCTTCGGCAAGAATACTGGCTTCTCCGGGGAAGGAGTCAGGTAAAAGCCGTGATTCACGCATGTGTCCGATGCGTCCGAGAACGAGCTGCGATACCGATTCAGATCATGGGAGATCTCCCGGCAGCGAGGGTGTCCCCTGCGAAAAAACCCTTTTCGCATTGCGGTTTGGACTACGCTGGTCCTATTCAAATCCGCGCCTCCGCTGGCCGCGGTATCACATCCCGGAAAGCATACATCGCGCTCTTCGTGTGCATGTCCACCAAGGCAGTGCATCTGGAGCTAGTCGCGGACTACTCCACCTCTGCGTTTTTAAACGCTTACACTCGCTTCTGTTCCCGTCGAGGTCTCCCAGAGCGTATGTATTCCGACAACGGAACAACCTTCGGCGGAGCAAATCGGGAGTTGGTTTCGGCCTACCGCGCTGCGCTTCGCGACCCCGATTTTCAAAATCGTACCGCCAGCGATGGAGTCACTTGGCATTTCATCCCCCCCTCGGCGCCGCATTTCGGCGGATTATGGGAGGCCGGGGTAAAAAGCGTCAAACACCATCTTCGTCGCGTTCTCGGCGATCGAACGCTGACTTTCGAGGAGTTCACAACGCTCCTCTGCGCGATCGAGGCGTGTATTAATTCGCGACCCATCGCCCCTCTTTCGGATACTCTCGACGACTACGAGCCGCTTACGCCGGGTCATTTTTTAATAGGGTCTGCGCTCACGACCCCTCCACAACCTTCTCTGCTCGACCTCGCGGAAAACCGTCTCTCGCGATGGCAACTCGTCCGCCACACTACCGAACGATTCTGGAAGTTGTGGCAAAATGACTACCTCAACACGCTCCAACAGCGCGGTAAGTGGCGTCGCCCGCGCCCCTCATTATCGATAGGACAGCTAGTCCTCCTACGCAATCCGACTCTCCCTCCGTGTAAGTGGGAGCTCGGCCGAATCGTGCAATTGCACCCTGGCGACGACGACCACACCCGCGTAGTGACAATAAAAACCGCCACTGCGTGTTTTAAACGCCCAATCGTCAAGTTGGTTCCTCTGCCCGTCGCGTGCAAATCCGAGGCATAGACGAAACGTGTTCCGATAGTCGTCCTGCTTCTGCGTCCCGTGTATCGTTGCTCTCGCGCTGTAAATTCAAACGTCGCGCCTTCATTCCGGCAAGGCGGGCGGTTTTCACGTTACTCTTTCGTTTTGTAATTTCAATTGTTTACGTATCTCGAATTCTGTTTACCGACTCTCACGGCGGGCGGTCTGCCGTTTGCGCAGCTCGGGGATTGGCGTCGCGGGTATTGTAACACGCAGTCCCCTTATCGTTTAAGTTCCGTCGGAACGCTACCGCCCCCGCTATTCTATGTATCAGCGTGCGATCCCGTTACGTTTCGAAACTAGTGTTTCGAGGCGGGCGGTATGTTCAGGATTCAAGCTGTGGAATTCGGTGCCTATTGTCGAACTGGCGACCGCTATTTCATACGGTTTTTGTCGCGTATGTCAACACGCGGCAAGAGCGCGTGTCGCCGTTGCTCGACACCGCGTAGCAACCGTTTCAATTCTCATTGGCCGAATTTCACAGCTTGAATCCTTCAAATTGAGACAAACAAGGATCGTCCGATGTGCGAGCTCCAATCACGGTGCTCCACATTCGACGGTCTTTGTTATTTAAGGCACCTGCGTATGCCTTCTCGCTCTCTTAACGTTCTGAACGCTCATCAATCGCAAGGTATCGCTCTAGCACGTTTGCTCGTCTGTCCGCTCTCGTCTCGATAAGTAGAGATTCTCACCTCTCGCGCTCTGAGACTCTCGCGATTTCGCATCATTCGGTAGCAGTATTCTCGCGATCTCCCGCGCCGCGTTACGTGCACTCTGCTTCGCGACAAGATTTCCGGCGTCCGCGTAGAAGATCTCCGTCTCGCGGCGGCACGCTTTTCGTGCCGCTCAAGATTTCCTCTTCGCGATCCGACGGCAGAAGTTTGCACGCGCAAGATCTCCGTACGTTCGCCGGCTCGCGATTCTCGTGCGCGCGTTCTCTCTCGCGCTCTCGAGTACCTCGCACCTCGTGCGCCGTACAACCGAGTAAAATAAAGTGCATTTTCCCAAAGGACAAGGGTTTAATTCTCCCGTCTCTCCTTGCCTCCTCGCGCGCTCATTTCTGAGTGGTCCCGGCCCCCCGGCGACTCCGACCTTCGGTCGACGCCAAACAATATTCATTTCTATAAAATGTGTAATTTTAACTTTACCATGTCGTTAATGTTTTACCACTTTTTTTTACATTTGTTTAATTGTGGCTGTTCAAAATTCATTGTATAGACGATAATATTTTGTTTTCTGAAACTACGTATATTGTTAATAGATGGAAAAAATCGCAGGGAAAGCGAAAGGGACTTTTATTTATGTACACAACGATTATGCTTACAATAAAGATAGTCGCAGTGAAAACATTTATCGGTGCAACACTCGATGAACTACACGATGTTGTGGGGCTGCAATGACTCTTAGCGATGGTTCTGTATCGTTAATAAAACCCCATAATCACCCTGGTCAAGAATATCTTGCTATATATATATTTATATTTATATTTATTTGTTACATCCTAGACTTGGCTGTCGATAAAAATAAAGACACGTACTGTCGAATCTCTACCTCCGTAATTGAGTTTTGTCTTCTCCTTGTGGCAGCTGTAAAATTTAAATGAAAAATGAAACAAAATACATATGTATTACGTATAGTTCGTGGCAATACCACATAAAAGTAATAAGTGTAGGTACTTACTCATTACAGCATCATATAATTTTAAATTAACGAAAGGTAATTTTTTCTTCCGTCCTTGCCCGGATAATATGACGCTGCTTCCTTTGTTATTTGTTTGCGGAGGATATTATAAATAATTCTTCTATCGGTGTCTCCACCGACTAAATATAACAGTTGTACCTAAAAGATATATGTCATTATTTATTTAATGTCATCATTACAGATTATAAATATGAACCATTTACTAAACAAAAATACTATGAATCACATATAAAGTAAAAAAATCATAAAATTCATATATTTCGGAAATTACCTAAACATGCAAGTAATGTTTATATTTCCAAATACATACCAGCGAATTAAATTTTTCCGTATGTTCTGATATAATCGCATCGAACTCATTGATGCTATTGATAGATCCTAACGGCAATTGATTCAGAAAATCTATCTCGCTACTTCCACCTAACTGGTTGCTTCCAGCCGTTACTATGACGTTTAGTAACCTTTCTATCCTCTCTAATTTATTAAAAATTTGCTTAACGTCGTATTTTAAATCTAGGTATTGTCTACTTAATGCGGCCAAATGATCCTCGTTCTTCCTCAGAGTCGTCTGGGTGTGTGGCGATGTTTTGGTCGGAGAACTGTGTAATGGTGTTTTTGTTGTGTCGGTTATTTGTGAATTCGTTTGTTAGTGTGAGGGTGGTGTTGTCTATTAGTTCTTTTAGTCTTGTTCCGTTGTTAAGATATTGTGGGGAGTTGATTGTTTCGTAGTATGCTCCTATGGCGTTGAGTTTGTCCGTCGGTGTTGTTAGTATGTACATGCCTTTAGTTGTTTGGAGGGTTGAGGTGTTGCATTGGCTTCTGGTAATGATTTGTCTGTTGTTTTGCTTTATGTGTATGGCGTCTATTGTGAATGGGGGTTTACGTCGGAATATGGAATTGATTTTAGGGAAGAAAGTGTCCGGGTTTCTGTGGTCTATTTGTTTGATAACGTTAGTCCAGTATTCGTTAATGGCTTTTCTGAATTCCGAGTGTAGTTTTTTTGTTAGGAGTTTGTGAGTGAATTTTTGCTGTTTTTGTTATGGATAGGTGTGAGTTGGGGTCAGTTAGATGTAGTCTGTGTAATATTGTTGTTAATGTCTTTTTTTGTTTTTGTAGTTTAGCGATTTTTCTGTTAATATACATTGTCGTGTTATTGCGTTTCTTGTGTTGGGGGGGGGGGGTGTCTAATGCGTTCTGTATGGCTTCGGTTATGATGAGGAGTTTGTTGTCGATGTCTGTTGTGGTCAAGTTGTGATTGGTGGGGATCGTATTTGTATAGTGTCTGTCTAGGTGTTTAGTGTAGTTTTTCCATTTGGTGGCCTTGTAGTTTAGTTTTATGGGGTCTGGGTTTGTGGTTGGTGAGATGTTTGAGGGCGGGATGAATTGCATTGAAATAGCTAGGTCGTCACTGTCGTAGGGCAGTGTACCGGCTTTCCCGTTTGTATTGTATGCTAGCTCGAGCCTGGCATCTGCGAGGCAGATGTCCAGGAAAGACAGGCCCGGTTTGTATGTGGGGGGGGGGGGGGGTTGTAATTGTGTTGAGTCTGTATGTTAGGTCGTGTTTGTTTCCCCATTTTTTAAAGTATCGTCCGCTCTGGTTGTTTGTTTTGTCCCCCCAGTCCGTCCGTTTAGTGTTGAGGTCTCCGGCTATTATGTAGTAGTTGTTGTCGTCGTGGAGTTTCAGTGATTGGTATAGGTGGTCGAGTTCAGTTATGTAAAGTGTTCTGTTGTCGTTTGTCGCGTATGCGCTTACTATGTAGAGTGTGTGGTTGTTTATGATCTTTATCTTTATAATTGTGTATTCTAGTATTTTGTTGTCTATTGAGGAGGGGGAGTGAATAGGTTCGCGTGGTATATCGTTTTTGACTAAAATTGCTGTTCCTCCGCCTTGGGTTGCGTTGGGCCTGTCTTTCCTGTAAAGCTTGTAGTCTTTGAATGTGATATTATGTGAGGGGTTGAGCTTGGTTTCCGATAGTAGTGTACGGATATGGGGGTTTGGTTTAAATAAATCTCCCCAGCGTGTTCGACCCAGGAACTTGGTTTATTCTAGTCGATTACAGAGTTCTAACTTATACGCGGCGCGAGGTGTGTTCGGATGTCTGTTCGAAACGTTTCTGCTCTGTCTTCTTCTCCCGGGCTTTTTGCCTATTCCTGAATCGTCCTGATTGGCCGGGGCTGAATTAGCCTCTTTAGCCAATCAGGTGCCTTTTTCGGGGACTCTTCCCGACCTTGGCGCGGTCTCTTTAAACGCGGGGGCGACCCCGTAATTCCGGTAATGCAGCGGGATTTCCGACGGGCCCGCGGTGCATGGCGCGGCCGGCTATCGCCTACCTGCCTAGTTTCCGGGTCCCTTTGGAAAACTCGAGGTTTATGATACCCGTACGCGCTGTTGAGGCCGATGGTAAAAATCTAATGGCCAATACGTGCCATAACAAAAACTGCTAAGACGCCTAACGGCTTTCTCAAAAACAGCTGTGGGACAACGGGTTCCATAAACTCGCTCGACCATTTGCACGCCAAATGTTACTAAATGTACGTGCCGATGGCCGCTACAGTAGTATTATGTCGTGGTTGTGTGTTTGTAGGAAGTGTTTCAGGTCGAGTCTGCGTGGGTGTGAGATTAGTGAATTTACGTTAATGGCTGCAATTTTTATGGTGGTGGGAGGGCTGGCGGCGTTATTACTTATTATGTTTGTCGAATAGTGTGTTTAGAACAAATTCTAGTTTTTCTGTGTTGATTGCTACCTGTGTGGCTATTTGCTGTATCTGTGCGGTGATGATAGTGGCTATTTCGGTCTTGAGATTGTTGATCCATTCGTGTGGGGGTTGCTGGGTGGTTGGCTTCTCGGTTTGGTGTGGGCTGGATGATCTGTCGATCCTTCGTGGTTCGCTGGTGGGTGGTGGTTGTTGCGTCGTGATTGGTGCTTGGGATGGCTGCTGGGTTGGTGGTGGTCCTCTGACCATTTGCGCGAATGAGCGGTCGCTTGTGACTGCTGTCGCAATTTTTTGAATTCTGTTAGCGTTTTTTTGTTTGCTGTGGATGTGAGTATCTTTCTTTAGTTTAATCGCGAACTTTATAAATGGGCAGCCTTTGTAGGAGGCAGGATGCCCCTTTTGGCCACAGTTGGCACATTTTAAATTGTCGCGGCTGCCAGTGTTGGTGAGGGGGCAGTTGCCTGGCCCGTGATTTTTTGCGCACTTAACACAGCGATATTCTAAGTGGCAATTTTTGCTCGCGTGTCCGAGATGTTGGCATTTTTTGCACTGAAATATTTGTGGTTTCCTTAGGTGTTCCCATTTGACTTTTTGGTAAGCGAGGGTTTTGATTTTGAAGATTGCTGCTGTTCGGCTTTCTCGGCTGAGTTGTATTAAGTGGTGGTATTTGTCCGGGTTTTGCTTGTTGTACGTAAATTTGGTGACACTGATTATCTGGATGTCTGGTAGTTTAAGATCTTCAATTTCGCTTTTGATGTCGGCTCTTGAGAAGTTACCTTTTATGCCTTTTACTAATATTGATTTGGGTTTGTGTTCCTCGGGGGTGTACGTGTAATATTGTGTATTTGCTTCTGTGAGTTTATCAGTTATTGCTGTGTAACTTTGGAGGTTTTTCGTGTATATTGTGTGGTTGTCTTTATCATTTTCTTTTACTGTGAAGTCCTGTTTTTTTAAGTTTAGTGCCAGTGCGGTTTGAATTATCGTCTCTATGTTAGAGTTGACCGTGTAGATTGGTGGGGGTGCGTAGGTTTTCGGTTTGTGTTGGATGCTGGTTGGCTGCGTGTTGGGGGTGTTTTCGTTCAGTTCGTTGTCACTGTCGTCTGAGAGATGCTGGTATTGGTTGGTTAGAAGCAATGTGTCAGAGATGCTGATGAGATTGGTTGGTGTTTTCTGGGTTTTTTGGGGAATTCTCATGGGCCTTTACTGGGGTCTTTTTTTTTCTTCTGCTTCGGTCGGGTTCTGGGGTGCTCCGAGGGATGGCGCTGGGGCTCCTTTTTTCGAGCTGCTGCTAGGTTTGGCTGCAGAGTTTTTAGGGGGGTTGTTGCCCTGTTGTTTTCTTTGAGGATGTCTTTGTACATTCTCTCTAGCTGCCCCGATGTTAGTTTTGGGATTTTGGATGAGGTGGATGTTCCTGGCTTATTGTTAATGTCCTCCACGCTGTTTTCCTTGTTGTACATCTCGCTGGGGAGACGTCTCTTGGGACGCGGCAGCGGGTTGGCCGCCATTGGGCCCGATACGGGACGAGGGTGCCTCGTCGAGTATCGGGGCCAGGCACTTTTTTGGCACTCACTTCCACATTTATTTTATATTAAGTAACAAATATTTCTTTTTAAATATTCAGCAAAATATCTATTTCATGTTACGAGGAAAATATGTTTTTGTAAGTATTAAATGAATCTTTATTTTATATTAGAAGTAGAATATTTTTTCCTAATATACAAATAATACTTATTTAATATCACGAAAAAATATTTTTTTCTCATTATAAAACAAATCGGAAATAAAGATGTAACGATCCTACCCTCGACGCGAGCCTTCCCCTGGCCGCGCACCGGCGGAGACCGCCGTGGCCGATCACACCGTAGGCGCGCCGCGCCAGTACGGACCGCGACCGCGAGAGGGCCAACGCCGCGACGGGCCGCTCTCGCGAGTAAAGATGATCGGCCACGGGGATAAGTACCGCCACCGGGAACGGGGAAAATCAGTCCGGGTGACGAGCCACACGAGTCTATTAGTGGAATACATGAACGACCAGCACGCTCCAACCTCGAGACTGCGCCTTCTCCCTCTCTCTCCTCCAACGGGTCCAACGGTGACCGCGGCGAGTGCCGCTCCCGTTGCGCATAGCCCGCTCCCCGCCAACCCTCCGTTTACGGAGTGCGAGAACGGCGACCCTCCCACTCTGTCCGGTGCGCGGAGTGTTAACAGGAGCACCGGACACAAGGAGTATCTAGGCACGAACCCTAGCGCAGGCCGTTGAGGCCCCGGGGTGTCGCGACGCCGCCGTCCCCCACTTCCGTCCTCGGGCAAGTGCCCTCCTGATGCCCGGCGCTCCCACCGGCGCACCCGACCGACCGGCGCGTCCGCCGTACCGCCGCCGTAGTCTATAAGCCGTAGCCCGTAAGCATAGCATAACCGCGGATGTACCGTAGTCTATAAGCCGTAGCCCGTAAGCATAGCATAACCGCGGATGTACCGTAGTCTATAAGCCGTAGCCCGTAAGCATAGCATAACCGCGGATGTACCGTAGTCTATAAGCCGTAGCCCGTAAGCGTAGCATAACCGCGTCGTTGTATCGTCACCGTAGCCTATAAGCCGTAGCCAGTAAGCATAACATAGTGTAAATGTACCGTCACCGTAGACGATACGGAAATATACAGTTTACCCAGCCGAAACACGCCTCACTCATTCGCGGCTCAGGAACCCGGACAACCGACTGAGCCGGCACGATTCTCCCGCACCGCCGAGCATTACAAAGATATCTTTATTTCATATTAGAAATAGAATATTTTTTGCAAATACAGATAATACAGAAAATATTCCCTCAACAAACAGTGCGCAGAAAGTAATACATATTCATAGTTTCTAATTTTTGTTATAATATTTTCTTAAATTTGAAAGTTTTATTGAATGTTTTTTAAATATTGAATTTATATTTTTCAAATATTAAATTCACATTTTTTTAATATTTACTTTATATTTTTTAAATATCTAGTTATATCTTCTGAATATTTAGCTTATATTTTTTAAACATTCAATTTATTTTTCTTGTACATGTATACAATATTTAGATCCATTATTTTTCTCATATGAAAAAATGTGGCTTAAAAAATATTTTTACAATATTTGAAAAAAATTATCTAATATTTTTGTGCTACTAGGGAACTTTGTCGCATTAATGTTATTATAATATAAATACATGTCAATTAAGTGACAAACACAAATTCAAAGTAAATTAAAAGTAAACATTTTACTTCGCATCATATTCGGGAACAAATATTTTTCCATGATAAACATAATATATTTCCTGCATAGTTTTAGTGCTGCATAGTTTCCTGCATAGTTTAGTAATTTCTAATATTACATAAAGATTCATTTTATAATGAGAAAAAATATTTTGTTCATAATATTAAATAAATATTATTTGTATTGTAACAGACCTGGTCGCGCCAGGCCTGCTACTAGACGCGACCGCCGCCGAACACGAGCTTCCCCGACCACGACCGACGGATACCGACGTCCGCGAACGTTCTCCGCGACCCCCGCGTCACCGAACCGATCTTGGCGGTAAACGGAAACCGCCGTGATACCGAAACCGCCCCGCCGGATGCGTGACGTCACCGGGAAATCCGTCGCGAACCACCCCGCGCCGCATCCCTCGCCTAGCGAATCGGTAAAGGATATAGGGAACCGGCGCGCAGGACCGACTCTCTTTTCCGGACCTGCCGTACGCGTGTCGAAAACAGTCTAGCCGAATATCGCTGCATTAACGGCTTCTGCCCATAGGGTGAAAGGTGCTTTGGCCTGTAGGAGCATGCATCTTGCCATTTCGACCAATGTCCTGTTTGCTCTCTCGGCCACTCCATTTTGTTGCGGCGTGTATGCGACTGATAACTCCCTTGTTATTCCTTCGCTTTTCATATAGTTTGTAAATTCTTTGGACAGGTACTCTTTGGCATTGTCAGTACGTAGTTTCGTTATTAATTGCCCCGTACATCTCTCTGCTTTTGATTTGTATTCTTTGAATGCTTTGAATACATCTGACTTGTGTTTTAACATTGCAACTTCGGTGTATCTCGTTTTATCGTCAATGAACGTTACGAAATATCTCGCTCCTCCTAGCGAGGCTACATGCATCGGACCGCATATGTCACTATGTACCAGGCCTAGGACTCTCTTTTCCCTTGTCGTCGATGACCTGAAAGGCAATTGGTGAATTTTGCATTTGTCGCATACCTCACATTTTTCATTTTGCCCATCCATATTGTCATTCAATCCTTCTACCATTTCTCTCATCCTTCTGAGGTCCTTGAAGTTCAGATGTCCCAGCCTGTTATGCCATTTGGTTAGATTATTGTTATGAATTTTTGACATACCTGTATACTCGGGAGGATTCTCGTTAACGACTTACAATCCATTTATCATGGTGGCCTTCATCGCTGCAGACCCATCCTTTCGGGTTACTGCGGCATAGTCATTATGAAATGTTACCTTATAACCATGCTTCGTAATGCTTGACACCGATAATAGGTTACTTTTGAATTGTGGTACCAGCATTGCATCTTGCAATCTAATATCGTTTGGCTTGTTACTCTCTATTTGCACTTTAATTCTTACGTCTCCTTTTCCTTCTGACTTGACGCAGTCCTCTGAAGCTGTGTATATCTTGGTTGTGTCTCTTCTATTCAATCCGTTGAACCTGCTGCTGTCATTACACATATGTGTTGTTGCACCACTGTCTAGGCACCATGTACCTGACTTTGGGAGACCAGTGTTTAACGCAACTGCTGTCATCGCATCGTCTCTGCTTTCCATGTTTCTTCCTTTTGGATTGGATATGCAATTTTTGGCCTGGCTTTCCGCGGTTAAAACATTTAAATGTCTTTTTACCTTGTGGAGGTTTCGTGTGACTCTTTGTTTGTATATTCTTGTACCCTCCTCTCCTTTTTGTTAGTAGGGCTTCTTCTTTTTCTTCTTCTTGATCCTTTGTACTCTCTAGCTTTCTTGCTTCCTCCTCAAGCAGCTTTGTCTTGAGTTCTTCCAGAGTTGGCATCCTGTCTCTGGACTGTATCGCTATACTAATCGTTTCATACTCGCTCGGTAGCGAATTTAGAAGCCAAATGGACAGCAAATTTTCTGGTAATTTCATATCGCACTCTTCCAATTGTTCTGATATTCTTACAAAATCGTTTATATATTGAGACATAGTCTGGTCACCGGATTTTTTTAAACGATATAACTGATTGAAAAGTACGCATTGCCTCATGGGCCTTCTAGATTCATAAATACCTTTCAGAATTTCCCATGCTTCCATCGAAGTTTTTGCCCTTTTTATATGATTGTACTGATCCGTTTGTATACTTAGGGTGATTACGTCTAAAGCCTTTTCGTCCCTCGTGGTCCTCATAGTCGTCATAGTCTTCTTCGGGTTTGGGTATATTTCCATTCACGTAGCCCCACAAATCATTAAATCGAAGTACACTCTTCATTTGTATTTTCCACGTCTCATAGTTCGTACTGTTTATTATATATATTTTATTGGCTCACTGGGCCCATAACCTGTTAGGAAGTATTCGGCTAATAACAGAGCGCGGTTCGCTCGGTGCGTGGTTAAATAAGTTTTAGTTTATTACAAATACATACAAAACGCGTATCGCCATGCGTGCGACACAGAACGTGGTTCGCGGTACAATGCAACGATCGCGACGACGCTGCGACAAGCGAAGATCCGCCCATAACAAAAGACTGCCGAAATAAATGAATTACAATTCCTACCACGTGGCAGTGGTTTTTCCTATCTATATAGGAAAGGTGCGTTTCTATAAACGCACATGCGTGTTGACTCGCGGATTAGCGCCAAAGTTTAACAAATATAATAAATATTATTTTTCGTATATTCATTCATCATTTATTGATTCCCCTCGGGGTTACAATCTTGAATCACATCTCCTTTCCCCCGTCCTTAACCTGCTCTTAATCCTAGACTTATCCTACTTATAATCTACTTAACTTAACTTAAACTTAACTTAAACTATTTACAATATATACACGCCTGAGAGAGAGAGCGCTATCTTACATCTAGCCACACACTGCATACTCGTTTTCCCCGTCCTCCACAAACATACCTCTCTGCTCCCCCCTTCCCTACCCTCACACATCCTGGACCCCCACTTCCGGTTGCACTCCCACTATCATTTCAACTTCCTCTCCCATTCGCTCCTTTTCCTTTCATTCACTCCCCGTCCCACTCACCCACACGTCCTTTCTCTCCACTCATCCACTCTCCTCATCCAATCCTCCCCCTCGCCATCATCTCCCAATATTTCCCCCGCCATCTTCTGCCAGCCCCTTCCCTCATCTCCTCTCATACAGCCCTCCCACACGTGCTCCCATGTCTCCTTCTCCCACCCGCAGACCCTGCACTTTCTCTCCCCCCCCCCCATCCAATATTTTCCGCCCCTCATCTCACTTCCTAATCTGTACCTGGCTACCCTCTGCCATCTGCTTTCCCCCCACCCTTTCCCTAGGTAACCCGGTAACCCCTCCCCCTTAACCCTCCCATACCATTCGTTGTATTTCGCGCACCTTATCCTTTCCCGTCTCTCCTCCCGCTGCTTCCTCCTTTCCCTCCTCACCAGCTCCGCACTCACTTCCTCTATCCTCTCCTCCATCATCACCTCCGCCACCTCCATCGACCACCCTCTCTCTTCCCAAAAGCGCCTCCTCTCCATCTCCCATCCGGTCTCCTCCCATCCGGTCTCCTCCCATCCGGTCTCCTCCCATCCGGTCTCCTCCCCTCCCCTTCTGCCCCTGCCTCTCACCTGCTCCCAACATCTCCTAGCTAGCTCTCCCCCTTTACCCTCCCTCAGCTTCTTCTCGTAGCCCCACGCCCTTAGCCCCGCCCTCCCTCTCAGCAACTCCCTCTGTAGCTCCTCTCTTACCAGGTACCCCGGTGTGCACCTCTCTACCCCTAGCACCCACCTCAAAAACCTCTCTTGCAGTCTCTCCAGACCTTCCCATCCCCTCCACCCCCAAATCTCCACACCGTAACTAATTACCGCCCACACCAACTTATCGAACAGCCATACCCTCCTTCCCCAGTCGTTGCCAAACCTCCTCTTCCCAATCCCCCACACCTGCCCCATTACCGCTGCCCCCTTCCAGATCCTATCTTCCACCTGCCTCCTCTGCCCCCCGTCCCTCATAATCACATACCCCAGGTACCTGAACTCCTCCACCTCTTCCAGCACCTTGCCCTTCCACCTCCAAGTCATCTTTTTCCATCTTGCGCCCCCCCTTCTGCATCTCATTATCTTCGACTTCCCCGCGTTCAGTTGCAGCTTTCTCTCGTCCAGATATTTCTCCAACCCACTCATCATCCCCCTCAACCCCTCTTCGTCCTCCGCCACCATAGCCACGTCATCCGCATAGGCTAGTGTGTATACCTTCTTTCCCCCTAGGTTTACTCCCCCCACCCCCCTTTTTCCAACACCTCGTCCATGTCCGCCAGCAGCAACGTGAACAACATCGGACTTAGCGGGCACCCCTGCCTCATCCCCTTTGCCGTCCAGAAGTTTTCCCCCTCCTACCCTGCACCTCGTCTCCCTCAACACCTCCTCGCACCTCTCCACCAGCCCTTCCCTTATTCCCCTTTTCCTTAGTGCTTTCATCAGAATTTCCCTATCCACCGAGTCGAAAGCCGCCTTCAGATCTACGAAGAATATCACCATCCTTCTTTTCTTCCTTTTCACCTGCCTGTTCACCAAATAATTCAGCACATATATGTTGTCCATGCACCCCACCCCCTTCCTAAACCCCGTCTGGCTCGCCGGCAACAGCCCCTTCCCCTCCACCTCCTCCCTCAGTCTCTCCGCCAGAATTGCCGCATATACCTTGTACGCTGTTTGCAACAGCGTAACCCCCCTGTGCTCTTCCACCTTTCTGCTGCCCCTTTTCTTCGCTATAGGTATGACTATCCCTTCCGACCACTCTTCCACCCAGCCCTCACCCCTCCATACCCTACTGCACACCCTCCACAGCCACTTTCCCACCTCGCTCCCTCCGAATTTCCACACCTCATTCTCTATCCCGTCCCCCCCCCCCGCCGCTTTCCACTCCTTCAGCCCCTTTACCACACTCGCTACCTCCCCATACTCTAAATCCCTTTCTCTATCATTCCTTCTACTTGTCTCTCCTATCCCCCTTACCCTCCATTCCACCCCACCCAGAAGCCCCCTGAAATACTCCTCCCATTCCCCCATCTTTATTCCTTCGTCTATCCACGTTCTCCTTTTTCTCTCTCTTCTCACCACCTGCCATACCTGTCTCTCCGTCTTCACCCCCTCTAACTCCCTCTCCCACTTCGCTCTCTCTTCCTTCTTCTTCTCCTCGCACAATAGCCTGTATCCCTTTCCAAGTTCCCTGTATTTCCCCCCCCCCCCCAAACCCTTCTTCCTCCATCTCCTCAGCTCCTCCCTCACATTCTTTTTCTCGTCTCTACATTCCTCATCCCACCACCCCCTCCTCCTCACTTTTTCTGTGTGTCTTACCCCCCCTAACACTTCCTTAACCTTCTCTTTTAACCCTTTCCAGTCTTCTTCCACCCCCCCCCCCCCCACTTCCTCTTCTTTTCTCCCCCCAAATCCTTCTCTAAAGGCCCTTATCCCTTCCTCCGACCAGTTTCCTGCCCTCACCCCCTTCCCAACTATTTTTCGTATATTCAATGAATAACAAATTTTTTTTTTTACAATTTGCCAAACTTTTCAATCTTGTTGTAGAAGATCCAGCACTTTGCCCGCCTGGCACATCCTCACCATCAGGAGACGGCATCCAAAATACAGAGCGTGAAGAATATGTTGAAGAGGTATGTCAAAAGTTAAATATTATTTCATTCAACATTGATCCCGTATGATCACTTGTAAAAGTATGGTTTATTTATTTATTTTTTTTTTTTCGTAGGAAACTATGGTACTGGCTTGTAGAAAGAAAAAAAAAGCCACGTCGCCTGCCGCCGTAGTGACGCCCACAAATGAAAAAAAAAACAAGGTATGGTCTTGTTTCACGCTATTTTCATCTTGAAATTGATTCATATAAACTGTTGTTGGCTTCTTTGAACCTTCTGCTACGAAATACAATTTTCAAAAGGACGTCAAAATACTTAAAAGATTGTCAAGAAAAATTTAAATGACAGTTGTTATGCGAGATTCCATGTTCGTTGCAAGTTGCGGCGTGTCTGTTATTATATATTAACGTTGCATATACAATTATTTGTTCTTTTTCCTAAATATTTTCATAAGTGATACCAGAATTTATTAATTATAAACAATGACTCTGTATAAAATTCCGTTTGTGGTAATCTGACTTATCGTTATATTACAAAAGCATACAGGAGTTCAGATTTAGTTGATCTTTTACTAATATAACTATCAGTTTTGAAACAATTTTTGATCGATAATAATAATCGATAATAACAGACATGCAGCAACTTGTAGCAAATATGGAACCTCGCATAACAACTGTAATTAAAGACTGTATTAAATGTTGACAATCTTTTCAATACTTTTTCCTCCTTTTGAAAATTGTATTTGATAGCAGAAAGTTCAAATATAAATATATTATAGAACGTTAAATTCATTTTAATTTCTATCGTCCGTTTATTCCAATGCTATTTTTCTGTATCCGATTTCCATTAAATGTATATATCTGTTCCGTTCCGCAACGGAATTTCCAGAGTTCTTTTTCCTGGCATTCTACGAAACGGGTCATTAGGTTCTTTTCAATTGAAAGTAGTATACAATTTCAATATACTCTTTTTGGTGCAAGACAATGTCCATTGCGCCCGTTTGAACTAGGTCATCTTAAGTAGGAGATTAAAGTCCCGAAATCATTGTCGTCGAACTATCCAGCAGCAAAAATTGGGCCCCAGAGTTGGGCAAAATATTTATCTGAATAAAAATTTCGAATAACGAATAAAAGATAAAAAAATTTCATTTGTTTATACGACGACAATCGAATGAAAAAGTATCTTTATACGGCGAGAATTGAATAAATAATTTTATTCGACGAGAATTTATCCGACGAATAAAGAGAATTTTTTTCATTCGAAGCGGATTTATTCGAACTTCGAATCATTTTTTCATCTTTTATCTGTATCTTTTATTCGAAGGTCCGACGGTCGCCGATCTCCAACGACCCAGCGACAGACAAACGGCATACAATGTAATCAGACGGAGAATCGCGCGCGAATGAAAGTTTAAACTTTTAGATTTTTCAATATACCTTCATAAAATTGTGACGCCTGAATTGATGGGATTTTCCTGATGAAAATAAGTACCAGTTCGAGTGTAATCGAACAATTTTCATTGATACGTAATGTTACGATAAAAATTACGGTATACCTGATGTCCCAAGGTTCCGTCTGCTCTTCTTAACACCAGAACGTCTAGAAATGGACATCAGGTATACCGAAAACCCACATCATCTGGACTATCTTTAATAAGATCATGTCGAAGAATCATTTCGTTGTCACAGACATTAGCTCGACGTGATTGTCGATTTTAAATATTTTATAGAGCAATTGCGAAAAAAAAAAATTCTAAATCGAAATTCACACCGATTATCCAGGTCTCACCACGTGGAGGTTGCTGTGAGGGAGACCCGCCCACCCACATAGTATTTGGCATCGTTCAGACATGGCGGAAAGCGCGCAATTTCCGCCATGTTTGAACAATCGTCCCACCCGACGGAAAGTTACAAAATTACCAAATAATTAAAAAAATCCGTAATTTTGTAGATACTCTTCCTAATACAGATTTGACAGTGCTCTACTTTCGATCACTGTACAAACGAATACCAAGAAGAGCTCATTGCAAAGCCTACCCGCCGAATTACTACCTGCCTAGTATAAAATCTAATCTTTTTGCATGCATATTTTGTGATTTTCCCCTTTAATGTAATACTTATGTATTTCCTACCTAACAAGTATTTTGTGTTTTGGCCATTTAAGTACTTAAGTTTGCAGGGGGTGGCTAGCTCAAATTTGCTGAAATGAAAATTCAGTGAATTAAATAGGACATGGAAGACATGCGACGGACGTCACAACATGCGATGGACGTCATAACATGCAACCCATGCGACAGACTACACAACATGCAATGTACACAACAGGCTACACAACATGCAATGTATACAACAGGCTACACAACATACAATGTGTACAACAGACAACATAACATGCAACACATGCGATAGACGTCACAATATGCGATGGACGTCATAAAATGCAACACATGCGACAGAGTACACAACACGCGATGTGTACAACAGACTACACAACATGCAACACATGCGATATGTAGACCAACATGCAACACCACATACGACGAACGTCACAACATACAACCCCAGAAAGGCTATAGCCGGTTTTGGGGGTGAAATGTGCCCAAGAAGGGATTTTATTCCAATTTGCGCCATTCGATAGCCTACCAAAAAAAGATACCTCTCAGCCAAGTTTTAGCCCTATAGCTCATCTGTAAGGGTAGTTGTAGAGGAAAAACGAAAATCCAGTTTTTGGCCCATTTTCCCCATTTAATGACAATTTAAAATTCTGAAAAAAATCTGACACATTTCGGACACCAAACCACATACTTTGAGTCGTTTTCAGATTTTTCGGTTGCAAACTCTGGCTGTAAAAATCGAAAAACACGAAAAAAATCGAAAAAATGCAGATTTCATATGGAAATCTAAGAGTGACAACGACAGAATTAATTTAGCAATAAGATATTGTCCTAAGTATTATGCTCAATTTTTTTCAAATTCCTGCGATTGGTGCGTCATAGTAGGAAAGAATAAAAACCACTTTTTTCGGCGTTTTTTCCGTGAAAAACTAAGTTATAATTATCGTAAAAATATATTATGTAATATTAAAGATCTCTAAGTTCAGAGAAACATCGTCCAGACTTTAAAAATTGCGTAATACAAAAAACGACAATTATACTACGCAGGATATATACCAATATTTCGAAGGTATTTTCAACGGCGCCGGTTGGTGCAGTAGCTATGGTCTCCGACTGCGGAACCGCTGAAGACTTTTTGGACCAGGTTCTAATCCTGCCCCGGTCCAAGTTTTTTTTTTCTTTAATCAGATGTTTCTTCGATTTCTAACCGTATGATTGTTGTTACGCTGTTGTAAAAACATTTTTTAACTATGTTTAAACTATTTTTAAATAATTTTCCGGAAAAATATTTTTGGAGTACTTTCGGCCTTTAGTCATCTACAGGCTGTATTACTTATCTACTTAACATTTTTTTACATGGATTAAGTGCATCGACTTGTCTATTAAATCTTTTATCTTTAGTCGGCACATTACTTACTGTTAATAATAAATCTAGTGTTATATTGGGGTCGGGAGGTATTGTTGTATATGTTTCTGTCAAGTAAAAATATTATTAGGGATATTATGAAAACGAGGTTTATGCTTCGGACAACTATAACCATTGTTGTCGGGAAAAATTCCTGATGAAGGACATTTTTGATTCAGAACTTTGGGCATTTAACTGAAACAATCGAGCCGTGGACATTGCTTTATTGAGGTGTTCCAATAGTCTTTGCTGTTTTTTATTATATCTTTTACAAGCAACGGGCAGCTGTCGCAGAAAAACGCCGTGTAAAAACATGGCTTCCACCGATATTTTTGATTTTCCGGAAATGACAGAAGACGATTTGAAGATACTTTTCACGGGATCATACCAATTATCCCAAGCTGTTTCGTATTTGGCCGAGATAATGGATGAACACGATAATAAAATTAATGTCCGTTATTTAATATGATAGAAAATAATAATATTGTAAAATTCGAAGTAAAATCGCGACATACCAATCGCAAAACGTACAAATGCTACATAGATTGTATACCAAACTCAACTGGTCATTCCGGTATAAAACGGTATTGTTGTGAATGTGCCAATGGTAAGCGCACTATTGGACGTTGCTCACATGTAGCTGCTATCATTCATTATTTATCTTATGCTCGATACGACACAGACATAGTTCGGCCAGCAGAGTTGCTCACCAGAATTTTCAATAACGACCAAATAACACCGACAATTGACGAAGATAGCGACGAAGACTGAAAACGCCATACATGATTCCACTGCACACCAATCCACCTATAATTATTACAGATAAGTATTCCTAATAATACTACATGTATATATTTTCTGTCACAAAAAAATCAATCCCTTATTCCATGTAAAAAAAAGTTAAGTAGATAAGTAATACAGCCCGTAGATGACTGAAGGCCGAAAGTACTCCAAAAATATTTTTCCGGAAAATTATTAAAAAATAGTTTAAACATAGTTAAAAAATGTTTTTACAACAGCGTAACAACAATCATACGGTTAGAAATCGAAGAAACATCTGATTAAAGAAAAAAAAAACTTGGACCGGGGCAGGATTAGAACCTGGTCCAAAAAGTCTTCAGCGGTTCCGCAGTCGGAGACCATAGCTACTGCACCAACCGGCGCCGTTGAAAATACCTTCGAAATATTGGTATATATCCTGCGTAGTATAATTGTCGTTTTTTGTATTACGCAATTTTTAAAGTCTGGACGATGTTTCTCTGAACTTAGAGATGTTTAATATTACATAATATATTTTTACGATAATTATAACTTAGTTTTTCACGGAAAAAACGCTGAAAAAAGTGGTTTTTATTCTTTCCTACTATGACGCACCAATCGCAGGAATTTGAAAAAAATTGAGCATAATACTTAGGACAATATCTTATTGCTAAATTAATTCTGTCGTTGTCACTCTTAGATTTCCATGTGAAATCTGCATTTTTTCGATTTTTTTCGTGTTTTTCGATTTTTACAGCCAGAGTTTGCAACCGAAAAATCTGAAAACGACTCAAAGTATGTGGTTTGGTGTCCGAAATGTGTCAGGTTTTTTTCAGAATTTTAAATTGTCATTAAATGGGGAAAATGGGCCAAAAACTGGATTTTCGTTTTTCCTCTATAACTACCCTTACAGATGAGCTATAGGGCTAAAACTTGGCTGAAAGGTATCTTTTTTGGTAGGCTATCGAATGGCGCAAATTGGAATAAAATCCCTTCTTGGGCAAATTTCACCCCCAAAACCGGCTATAGCCTTTATGATGTACAGGCCTTTGTTTAACACTGCGCTGTTATGGGAAGAAATATCTGAAACAGACTATATCTTAGATTAATAGACGACAAAAAATTAAAAAAAAAATTTTTAAATAAAAAAAAATACATATGGAAAATGGTTGTCCACTCGATATATTTCAAATCAACGCGCGAGTGGACCGTTTTGTCGCAACACTACTCTACAAAAATATGTATTAAACATTTCAAATCAACGCGAGTAAGTGCATTGTCCATCGTGACGCTACTTTATTTATTTCAAAACAGAAAACTCCCGTGCAATTTCATTTCTTTTATCGCAACACTAAATGGAATCGCGATAGCAGCCATTTGAATTATTAGGGAGGGAAACAAACCGAATCATTATTTCGCAACGCTAGTGTACAAATAATAAATATGTCGAAATAAACGCGAGAAGTGCATTATTTCACGCGACACTAATTTATTAAATTCGATGGAAAAGACTCCCGTGCACTTTAATTTCATTATTCGCAACTCTAAAAGGGAAGCAATGGCTGCCGGGGGGGGGGGGATGGGGGGTGTACCACTTTCACAGTGGATAGTTGCAGCCCGAGCATGGGCGCCCGAAATAAAATTCAAAATGTCATTGAAACTTTCTAAAAGTTGGTAATCACGTGTTTCTGAGGTCACTGATAACGAATCTGACACCAAAAATTCAAAATTCAAAATGGCGGATTCAATACTTTACACATATATATAGTATTCAAATTCGCTTTTTGCAGTCGAAATTAAAGAGACACACATATAGACATTTTTAACATTTTTTGAATATGTTTTAGTCATTCAGTGTAACTAATATAAGTAATATGAATAATCGATCATGCTCGTCCAGTCGTGATGCCAGGAATCATGGGTCACCGTCCTAACTGGCTCGAGGGGGAGAGGGATGAACCCCTCCGCCGGCATGGCCCCACTCAGACGTACCGTCGTCACGTCGCCAAAATTTCGAGCGCCTTATCCGCAATCGATTCCCGGTTCGACCAACTTTTAAACTAAAAAAGATATCAATGCGAAATTTGAACTAGAAATTTTTTTTTTAATCGGATTTAATGTCGTATGCTGAAATATGTTCTATATTTTTTAAGTAATTTTTTTGTCGATTTTAAAGATAAAGCCGGATAAGCTGGTCAAAAGTGCCTGCAAACCAAATTAATTTTTTATCGCAACCATGCTCGAAAAAAATTTACAAAAAAATTCATGAATATTCTATCCAATATCATACATGACTGAGATCTTTTCAGAATTTTTGGTTGCAAAATCGATTTTTAAACAAATCTGAAAGCATAAAATTGCCGATTTTATATCGAAGTTTTCAGTTGATCATGTATCATGTTGATATATCTAATCATTTGAAGAAAGTGCACATTTCGGATTGAAGTTTCAGAGATACCAGTTTTATAAAAATTCAGTAGTTAGATATTATTGAAACAATTGTTCTTAATTTTTTCAGAATTTTTTTATAAATTGCATCGTCGTTGACAAAAGCTTTTTAGCATTTTGTAGGTGTATTATGTAATATTGAACATTTCTATATTCGGGAAAACACTGTACAAACTTAAAACTGCAATATAAAATATTTTATTTGTGTTACAAATAGAAAAACTAAAATTTTCTTGAAATTGTGTACGAATTTAAACGAATTTCCTCAAGGTTAGAAAACGGTCGTACCATAATCTCCTTATTTTTCCCATATTCTACAAAGTTTCAGCTTTCTATTGACTATTAATTTTTATACACCCTGTACAATCACCACACAGCCGTGTCGCTTGTACCACGATTTCGTAAACACTCTGTATACAAAATATAAAGGAAGGAATTTATGAAGAAATTACCTTGTTGTCACCTTTACACAAACATTGCCTGCTTTTTTTTTTGTAGGTTCCTTATAAGCTGGTTCGCAACAGCTCGAGCGGTTTTCGACCATTCCTCTTTGAGCGCTCGTGGATGGCACGTCGTGATGAAGAAAATACTTTTATCTGAAGGTAAGAGATGCATATTTTTTCTATCGAATAGTTCTATATATTTTCTTTCATTTATCATGTATCATTTTAATCAGAATAATGTCACAAATGTATTGGTCAAAGTCTCACAAAAGAATTATTTATAATAAAGAAAGTGAAATTTTTTATTTAAAGTCTTGCGCTCACGCGGGCTTTGATCTGTGCCAGCGGCAGAGTTGTGCAGAATTACAATCGAATTACTCCAGGAATTATAATTACAAAGTAATTGAATTACATTGTATTTCAATCATATTGTAATTTATAATTGAGATCTTCATTCAATTAAATTACAATGTAATTCGTAATTGCAATGGAGTACAATTACAAAACACTTTGTAAATAAATTACATTAATTGCGAATTACGTGTTACGAGCCAGGGCTGCGAGCAACGCGAGAGGCCGGCGAGGGGCTGTTAGCCCAAGAATATGGTTTCAATTTGTTAGTTAGGTACGCGGACGCACCCAATGCGAGATCGGGGAGCCGCTAGGATAGTTGACGTCGAGGACGCACCTGATGCGAAATCAGGGAACCTCTGGGAGGTTGGAGTCAAACGCAGACGCACCCGATGCGAAACCGAGGAGCTACTAGGAGGATGAAACTTCGTGAACGCACCCAATGCGGAATCGGGGAGCCACTAGGTTGGAGAAATCTTCGTTGAATTGAATCTAAGATTAGTAAGCCTCGTAACTTACATATAATTTAATTGATACAATCCGAGCGGTAAGATTGCATCATGTGGGAACGTTCAATTATTAGATTAGGATATCAGGCAATTATTAAAGGTTGTAGATTACGCGAGTTAACAAACAAGACAAATATATTCTGATTTGGAATAGTTACAAGTGTAATTGTTTGTGTCGCGAGTGGATGTAGATAAGTGTACAATTAGAGAAATTGTTACCTATGATGCACGGTGTTGACGCACTGGCAATGCGGGGTCGGAGAGCGATTATTGAATGCCAAATAGAATATACACGAACTAACGGATTCTATAAGGTTACGTTTGATTCGAAGGGGACTTTAACCCGATCTCACTAGACTTGACGCGACGTGACTGCACGAGTACTGAACCGCGTCTGAATCTTGACTGAACCGCTTCTCGACTAACCGAAGAGGATGAAAAAGCATGGGTTTATATACCCTAAAAATGAGAGGGGAATGTATCTGTTTTATTTTACGGTCGCATACTCGTATTTGTCGTTTCAAGTGAATTTAAGGTTTGCAGCTGGATCTTTTGTTTATAGGGGTAAAACGAAGGGTTAGCCAGGATGTTTCCTATCAAAGACTATCTTGACAAAACATTCCAGAAGGGGATGTTTTGAAGATTTCCAATTTAGGAAATCGTACGGTGCTGTTACTGAATCATGCTTCGTGCCAGTTGCGTCCAGCCGGAGTACAATCATTAAACAAGGGGCCTGTTGGGACGCTTTTCGTTCTCAGAAAAGAGATTAGAACTTCTAATCGAAATGAACGTGGAGAAACGTCTCCATACGTAACATACGATTTCTTTAAATTAAAATTGAAAATTAAAGAATAATAAAATAATAGGTAATAAGAGGTTGAAAAATCCACGTGAAGGTTTCAAACGGAAGGAATGTATTATTTATAAAATAATATCTGAACAGAAATAACTTCTGCGTTACAAATTTTTTTAATTTCAAACATAAATATAAAAATCAGAAAGAGCTATACATAACTTGGAGAGCTGTATTTCAAGTGTATGATATTTCAATTACACACCTGATTAAAATATTTGAATTATATTGTATTCCAATTATACACCTGATTAAAATATTTGAATTATATTGTATTTCAATTACACACCCGATTAAAAGAGTTAGTAATTAAAATTAAAATAAGGAATATAATTCCAGCATTAATCTTTCATCAAGATATTTCAACCATGGATATTTCGGAGTTACAAAGGAAAAGAGAAAAGCTGAAGTAAGGCTGAAGCCGATGTAAAGCTGAGTACTGTTGGACATTTGCTAATGTAGGCAAGGCGGAAGTCAAGCAAGGTGGATACACTTTAAAATTTGTTTACATCAGAAATAGGTAAGCTTTTGTATCCAATTTTTCTTATTCAGCATTTCCTTAAGTGAACTCTTATGTAGAATGCATTCCTGTATAGTAAATTCCTCCTAGATAAAGGATTTTTCACATAAACACAAAACTAGAGCCTACAATGTACCCGCGTCGGCACATTTTCAAGCTTTCGAAAAATAATGTTTAATAAAAATATAATTGTGTTGGTGAATAATTGAGGCGGGACCACGAGATCGTAGTAATGCAAAATAACGAATATATTTAATACTTTTGATACATTTGTAAAACGCGTGTGGTACAAAGCGCGGGCAAACTTCTTCTGGCTTTTTGTCGGGTTCTCCCGCCAGGGGGTTTAGTGGAGGTGTGGACAGGAACATCCATTGTTTCCAACAAATTGGCTATATATATTATTTGCTGTATGTAAAGGAAAGTCCGCTTTATCTCTTGACTCAAACTTGAACTTTCTCGCGTGTTTAGTTTTTGCGTAACACGTTATTTTTTATCAAAATCATGGATTTTTACGAAAACCAATATTTTTCGAAAACGTTGCGTGATAGAGCAATTCTGTTGGCGGATTTGGTTTTAGAATGATAAAGTGTATAAGAATCCCCCAACAGGTGTTGCAAAATTTGTTTGGTGTTGGACAGTGTAACTGTTAGGAGTATGAGAAATCGAAATGAACTTCTCTCACCGATAACCGCTTTGAGCAATCGAAAGAGTTTTTCTTCATCGAAAACAGTTATAGAGGAGGATTCAATTTTTTGGGCACTAATAATTGTTATTTGTAACCTTATCTTAAATTTTAAAAATAATCCATTTTTTATTAATGATTTTTATCGTTGAATATTTTAGAATAACTATCATTTTTGGCCCCTGTTTTTAATACTTCCTCTTAACTATTAAAATTGTTGTAACATGTTACTTATGTTATGCTATTTGCTGATCTGTTCGACAATATTTTATTTCTAGCATTATCTTCCTATTTTACTTGTTTTTACTTTTACTTTTTAATTATTTTAATAATCTGAGCCTATAGCCTGATGAGTAATGTTAATATTTTTCTGGTTTATGGTGCTAATATTATCGTTATTAATATCACATAGAGTTATAATACACGCGTGTTTACACTCGGACTGTGTTATATTTTGTGCCGGATGATGAATTGATTAAATGTCATGTTTTTTAACAATGTTTATTTATTAATAATAATACACGGCACTACCACATGCCGAGTTAACATTAGGTGATTGGTTAAATTCGGAACAGTGGTAGCAGTGTGGAAAGTAACAGACTGTGTTTTTCTGAGGCGCGAATGATTCTGACTATGTGTTTAATTTTGAATAGTTCAGATGCGCGAATGATTCTAACTATGTGTTTAATTTTGAATAGTTCAGATGCGCGAATGATTCTAACGCTGCTGTCCCGAGGCACCGACGAGGTATAGAATAGACCTATCATCTTATGGGACTTCGTGTCTCACGTTCTGAAATACCGACTCTTCAAAAACTCAAAGGTTTTGCTATGCCCTCTACGATTTAGAGTGGTGAGTTTAGGAATTATATTGAATTACTGGTATCGGGGGCGTAGTTGCCAAATAACATCGGAGAATATTCGTCGCATAGTTGCCAGTTTACCGTTACTGCCGTGTAACGCACAGCGCCTATTTTCGGTTACTTTCCAAGTTACAGTGCCAATTCTGGAAAACTAAACCAAACGAGCCATTGCATGATTAATTGAATCTGAATATTTCATCTCTGTTTAAATACAATGCTTTCTGTCTCTATACTCACTTTAAAGCTAAATAAATGCTTTTTCAATTTATATAAAGAAACTTTTATTCATTGATAGTAAACATAATAATAATTGTTGTTGAAAATTGAAATACCTATCTAGCGCTATTTTTATCTTGAAATTGTTTCATGTAAACTGTTGTTGGCTTCTTCGAATCTTCTGCTACGAAATACAATTTTCAAAAGGACGTAAAAATATTCAAAAGATTGTCACTAAAAATTTAAATGACAGTTGTTATGCGAGATTCCATATTCGTTGCAAGTTGCGGCGTGTCTGTTATTATATACTGACATTACATGTAGAATCATTAGTTATTTTTTCCAAATATTCTCATAAATTGTGCAAGAATTTATTAATTATAAACAATAAATTTGTATAAAATTCTGTTTACTACTGATTTGACTTATCGTTATATCGTAAAAGCATACAGGAGTTCAGATTTAGCTGATCTTTTACCATTATTGCTATCAGTTTCGAAACAATTGCTTATCAATAATAACAATATCGATAATTATTATCGATAATAACAGACATGCCGCAACTTGTAACGAATATGGAATAACAACGCATAACTACTGTCATTAAAATTTTTAGTGACAATCTTTTGAATATTTTTCCGTCCGTGTTGAAAATTGTATTTGATAGCAAAAGGTTCAAAGAAGCCAACAACAGTTTATATGAATCAAATACAAGATAAAAATAGCGCTAAATAGGTATCTCAATTTTCAACGACAATTGTTATTATGTTTACTATCAATAAATAAAAGTTTATTTATGTAAATTGAAATGAGTATAGAAGCAGAAAGCATTGTATTTAAACAGAGATGAAATATTCTGGTTGAATTAATAGCTAATTCCACAAAATAATACAGTGATTATTAATAATCACATTTTTATTAATTGTCGGTAATTAAAAGATCAGTACCTAATATGAAACACAGGATATAATAAACAGTACCATTTTATGTATGTAATAAATTATTAAAAAGTAATATGCAATACATGTAGGATTCAGAATGTAGACAGTCTCAAGGAAAGAAATGATATATTGATACATATATTATATGTGTATATCGACCTGTTCGTTCTCACTTCCAAAGATTATAACTACTGGCTATTTAGTCCTTGGCGCTCGCAATTATACTTTTCTGATAGGGACTGAAACTGTTCTGCAAATAGCTGTTTCAGACTGTTATATATCGGTTCTGACTGAAACAGTTATCGGGGATCTCATTTACATATTTTACCTAAACTGTTGTTAGGGTGTTGTGCACTCCCAGTGTACAGTAAAGGTAATGCCATCCATAGTATAAAGGACATTGGTTTTTCCAAGCCTGCCGGTGAATAGCGGTCGATCAGTCGGTTCACTTGCAATTGGCTACCTGAAAAAAAACGAAATTTCGAAGGGGAAGTATCGAAGTAACACTTTCCAACAATTATGTAAAAAAAAATATTATATTCGCTTTTTCACCAGGTCAGGTATATATATATATATATATATATATATATATATTTATTTTTAAAAACTAACAAATTCAAAACGAAATTAATAATAACTGAATGTTATTCGCTATCCGACTCATTCTCAGTACTTTGAATGTGATCCCCATTCACGTTCTTCCAAACAATCTCGATCTATCTTTATATCCATATTACTTTTCGAATAGGTATAAAACATATAGTAAAAGCAAATTAGGAATAAATAAAAATGATTGACATATAATTATTGCAAAATTGTATTATGCATAGAAATGATTATTATATGATTATTAATAACAATTTCCATTCTCGTACGCATTTTATGCAAAAGAAATGTATTTCATATCGTGATATACACGAATATTGAATTATTTCAGTAAATTGCGCACCGTGACTGCGTCTGTATTGGCAGAGATTTCTAACTTTTGTCTGTGGCCTGTTGCCTGCCTGTGGCCGACACGCTCCATCATTGGCATCTCAGGGGTGTAGAGGGGAGTGGACGGTTCTGGGGTTCTGGTAGCAAATGACACGATTTTCGGCACTTGGCCTTTGTTGCGAGCACCCCGTGCGCCACTCAAGCGGCCAGCAGACACGCTCAGCCCTTATGGGCGACGATTTTGGGCGCCCAAACAACTTCGGCATCTTGCCTGTCTTGTCTGGGGCGACCCTTTATTATGAAGAACCGAAATGATGTAACTGTTACGAGAATATCGGTTCTGGCTTATACCGGTTACGGTCATGGTTCTGGAGAATCGATATTATTTCGGTTCTATAACTGTTATTCTTTGGTTTTGGATTTCGGTTTCGGTTTCGGTTTCGGTTTCGGTTTCAGTTTTGTCATTCTGAATTCTGTATTGTGCTGGCCTTATTGATTTATTATTTAAGTAGTTATTTATTGTTATTTATTAATTAAACCTTTTTTTTTTAATAAATAAGTTTTTGTAATAGAAATTTGTTTCGATATTAGTTATTTGAATTATTATTTCAATAATAATTTATTGTTAAAATAGTAATTCAAACAAATCATTTTTTGTAACGACCCAAGAACATGGAATATATTAGGTCGTGTAATATGAAATGTCGAATTTCTTATCCCTTGCGAAGTTTCAACTTATTGGGATATGGGATTTATGACAATAAACACACAGTTCATTATAATAGAAAACTGTTTTATTCAAAGATACGGAAGGGTTCTGTTAGCTCTCGATACCTCGACACTCTGGACGAGACTAACGCAAAATGTGCAACGGAAAACCGTTGCTTAGGTTTGAAACCGTAAACGGAAGGAAAGGTCTGGGCCTGAAATGTGTTTATGACACACCCCCCCCCCCCCGACCTTTAAGAGTCGGGGTACTGCCAGAGATCTACATAAAGTACAACATATATACATATTTCGAGATACATCTCCTTTATCTAAAATATATATGCATCTATCAACTGAAGAGTTTTTAAAACCTCTTTCTATAAGCGCTTGTTCGAAAACCTCAAGCCAGCATCTTGCTGCTTGTTTAAGTCCATATGACGCTTTATTCAATCTACATACTTCATTGTTGCTACTTTTAATTCCTTCAGGAACTCTCATGTAAATTTCTTCTTTTAACGTACCACTTAGAAATGCTGTTTTAACGTCCATGTGATGTACTAACAAATCAAACTGATTTGCAAATGCCAAAATACATCTAAAACTTGAAATCCTTGCAACCGGTGCAAATGTTTCGTTATAATCTACTAAATATTGCTGACTAAAACCTCGTGCAACAAGACGAGCCTTATATTTTAATGGCTTTCCATGTTCATCATTTTTAATAGTAAATACCCATTTACAATCAACAATATTTTTATTATTAGGCTTTGGTACTAGAGTCCATGTATTGTTAATTAAAAGGGAATTAATTTCATCTTTAATAGCCTGTTCCCATTTCATTTTATCATCCCTATTTTCGATTTCATGATATGATTTAGGAACTTCATAAACAATAGACCGAACGGATAGATGATAATCATCTGGCATTTCTTCTTCATTATAAGCAACTGTAGTATATAGCACCAGCAGTCGGTAACCGATATGTATTGGTTGACGCGTGTCGAGAGGGCGCGGACCTCCCGACACGCCAGGACCGATCGTATGAATCGGCAGTTCAAATAAAGACGCACCAAAGCCAACACGTGTACGAAATCTTTAGAACCTCTTTAGAACCCTTAGCCTTCCTGATTACGGTCACTACAGTTTTCAGAAGTGGGATTGGATTCGGGTGTCTTTATATAATTTTGTGGAATTATTTTACGTACTTTAGTATTTAGTATTTACGTGATACGATGGAAAGTTTGCGGCAAATTCCCGGACTAGACGAAAGGATTACGAAGGCGTCAGTGAAAACGATAAAAGCTTTTCATAAATTTGTGTTCGGTGAAGTGGGTGATCGACGAAATCGAATGCGTTTAAGAGACTTCAAAGGTTTTCCAGAACCCGAAGAATCCGTACAAGCAGAAGCCAAGGTATCGTGGGCAGAGAAGGAGCTGAAGTTTGGTGATCTAGTTGCTATTTGTCACGTGCTAAAAATTAGTTACAACGGGACATCCAAGGAAATTGCACAACGTATTTATGGGTGCCTCGCAAATTTCGATTTATTGTGTGGAAGTGACCCGGAAGAGGAGTCAGACGAAGAAGAGGAAAGCGTATTCCATGAGGTAGAAAATCGTGCGATTGCATCAAAATTTACTTTGAGCTTTCGTGACGTCGAAGATTCTGTTAGGCTGTTCGATGGTGGTGATGACTATTTAGTGGAGAATTGGATTGCTGAGTTCGAAGACAATGCCACGTTATTGGGATGGTCAGATATTCAGAAATTATTATTTGCCAAAAAGCGTTTGATTGGCTTGGCTAAAATTCTGGTGCAGAGTGAAAAAGGACTTACGTCATGGGAAAAGCTAAAGTCGTGCTTGCTTGAGGAATTTTCGAAAAAAGTCAACAGTGCTGATCTTCATAATATGCTATCTAATAGAAGAATGAATCGGGATGAAACAGTACAGGAATACTTTTTGCAAATGAAGGAATTGGCGTCAAGAGGTTTTATTGAAGCAGAAGCATTGATACAGTATATCGTGGATGGAATTCCTGATGATCCTTATCGTAAAATGTCCTTATATGAAGCGCAAACTCTTAAAGAGTTGAAGACAAAATTAGAAGTCTACGGTAAGCTGAGGAAGAAGACGCATATTCAGGCGGGAAAGAATGTTCCAGTACGAGTCACCGCGCCAACGAAGGTCGTGTCGCAAAACAAAACAGCGGCGCAGAGGAACGAGTCGAAGGACGAAACACGGTGTTTCAACTGCAATGAGGTGGGACACTTCAAAACATCGTGCCCGAAGCCGATTCGACAACGGGGATCGTGTTACATCTGCGGAGCGGCCGATCATCAAAAGAGTGTTTGTCCGCAGCGAGCGACAAGTTCAAAGCACCGACCGGCGACTTCAACAGGGGACACTACTACGCATTTAGTTCGACAAACTTTGAGTATTGTTCCTTCCTATACAATTAAAATACAATTAGAGATAAGCGAAACAGTAGCCGTTCTCGATACAGGTAGTCCAATATCGTTGTTGAATAATGATTTGTTGCCTAGTGGAACAAATATTGAACCTTATAACAAAGCCGTACGTTATGAAGGAGTTAACAAAAGCGAAATTACTATATTAGGTAGATTATTGCAAAAGGTACAAGTACAGGATTGCGAAGTTTATATTAATTTTTATGTTGTTCCAAAGATCACGATGAGTAATGCATGCTTGTTGGGTAGAGATTTTATCGCGAGCGACAATATTCGGATAAGCTTTGGAAAAACTGTTGAAATTTCGAAGCGGTTGAAAGAAAGAGAGGCGAGTGTCGGTATTCCTGAAATATTAGCTATTGACATAGATCAGGATTCTGTACAATCGCTTGAGACTAATGTGAACAATAGTATTAGTTGGGACGTTAAAGATAAACTTCATGCTATTATGGATAATTATTACGTAAAACCTGAGAGGCCGGAAACGCCAAAAACTCAATTAGAAATGCAACTTTCGATTAAACCAAACCATCAACCGTTTTATTATAATCCTAGACGTTTGTCGTACCTCGAAAAAACAGCGGTTCAGAATATTATTCGCAATTTAATGGAAAGAAAGATAATACGTCCAAGTACATCACAGTATAGCAGTCCTATTGTACTAGTCAAAAAGAAGAATGGACAAATTCGTATGGCAGTGGATTATCGAGAGATAAATAAAATAACATTACGAGACAATTTCCCAATTCCGCGAATCGATGATCAAATTGATGAACTTCGCGATAAACAGTATTTCACACGACTAGATTTAAAAGATGCGTTTCACCATGTTAAATTGAAAGAGCAATCTATACCATATACGTCTTTCGTTACTTTTATGGGTCAATTCGAGTACGTTCGAATGCCATTTGGATTGACAAATGGACCCTCTTTTTTCATGCGATTTGTAAGTGCAGCTTTTCGTACGTTATTGGATCAAGGAAAGATTTTAATTTATATCGATGACTTATTGATTGCAACGAAAACGATAGAAGAAAATTTAGAGATTTTGAAGGAAGTGTTGAATGTTTTAGTGGAAAATTGTTTAGAGTTACGATTAGAAAAATGCACATTTTTATTTACTGAAATTACTTATTTAGGCTATAGAATTAGTGCCAACGGTGTTAAACCGAGTACCGAGCATGTAGATGCAGTGACAAATTATCCAATACCGCGAACGTTCCGCGAATTGCAGAGCTTCGTGGGTTTAATTTCATACTTTCGAAAATTTATTCGAAATTTTGCACATATTTCGAAGCCTCTTTATGAGTTGTTAAAATCAAAAACGGAATTCAAATGGGATGATGAAGCTCTGAAATCTTTTGAAAGTTTGAAACAGTTAATGATATCCGAACCAGTTTTATGTATTTATTCACCAACAGCTAATACAGAATTGCACTGCGATGCAAGTTCTTCAGGATTTGGTTCAGTGCTCTTACAGAAACAATCGGATAATAAATTTCACCCTATTTGTTATTTTAGTAAGCGCACAACGCAAATAGAATCACGATATCACAGCTTCGAATTGGAGGCATTAGCGATTATTTATTCTCTGGAACGATTCAGAATATACTTACAGGGCATACGGTTTACTATTGTCACAGACTGCAATAGCTTAAAGTTAACTTTGGAGCGAAAAGAGGTTAATCCTAGAATTCTTAGATGGTCACTTATATTGCGAAATTATGATTATGTATTGGAGCATAGAAAAGGCGAGCGAATGCAGCATGCCGATGCATTAAGTCGTATGTATAGTATACTAGTTATTACGGAAAATAGTTTTGAGAGAAATTTAGAAATCTTACAAAATTTAGACCCGGAAATTAATAAGATCAGATCTAAATTAGAACAAGAGGAGGATAGATTTTTTTAATTAAGTAACGGTTTAGTATATCGTAAAGCGAATGGTAGATTGTTATTTTACGTTCCATCATCCATGGAGGAAAATGTAATACGTGCAAGCCATGAAGAAATTGCTCATCAGGGTATGAATAAGACAGTAGAATATATATGTAGAGTATATTGGTTTCCCTGTATAAAAGATAAAGTAAAAAACCATATTTCAAATTGTTTAAAATGCATAACATTCGCGACAGTTGCAAATAAGATTGAAGGGAAGTTACATTGCCCGGAAAAAGGAAATTTACCTTTCCAGTGCATCCACATCGACCATTATGGTCCGTTGGAAAGAACTAAACACAGCCAGAAACATATCTTTGAAATCATTGATGCGTTCACGAAATTTGTTAAATTTTATCCAACCGTTAGTACAGGCGTTGATGAAGTAATACGACATTTGAAATCTTATTTTTCGAATTATAGTAAACCAAAGAAAATTGTATCAGACAGAGGTAAAGCGTTTACGTCCGAAAAATTTAAAGAATTTATGGCAGCGAATAGTATACAGCATGTTCTTATTGCGACTGCCACACCACACGCAAACGGTCAGATCGAGCGGATAAATCGGTCATTGACACCGATTTTGGCGAAACTTACTGAAACATCTCGTAGCTGGGATAACGTTTTAGTGCAGGCAGAATTTGCGTTAAATAATTCGATAAACAGATCAATTGGAGATACACCGGCTAGACTCTTTTTCGGAACTAATCAGTTAGGACAATGTAGTGATGATTTACGCGAAATTCTTGAAGAGAGAAAGAACGAATATCGAGATCTAAATAGTATTAGGCAAAGCGCAGGCGAGAGAATTCAAGCGAGTAATGCGTATAATGAAAAATACTATGATAAGAAGCGTAAAAAACCAACAAAATATCAATTAGGCGACTATGTGATGATAAAAAATGTAGATACAACTGCGGGTGTGAATAAGAAATTATTACCTAAGTATAGAGGACCCTATGTAGTGAAATGTGTATTAGACCATGACCGTTATATTGTATGTGATCCTGAAAATAACCAGTTAACTCAAATGCCTTATGAAGGAACTTGTTCTGTCGAAAATATGAGACCATGGATTAAAGGTGATCCGGATTAGTTTAAGTGTATTATCGTTGGAAAAAGTTTGTTAAGAAAATGATTATTTAATTTTACGTTTTAATTTAGATTTAGGTTTAGAGTGCAAGTTTACTGAACATTAGATTATTTTTATGTTAAACGAGAAATTTTATTTTGTTCATTCATGCGAAAGGAATGTGTATGTTAATCAAAGTTATATTTTAATTTAATGAGGTTCTTGTAGACAATAAGATGTTTGTGTTTTCTGCGTGAACCGATGATTGAGGGCAATCATGTTGTCAGGATGGACGAACTGTAGTATATAGCACCAGCAGTCGGTAACCGATATGTATTGGTTGACGCGTGTCGAGAGGGCGCGGACCTCCCGACACGCCAGGACCGATCGTATGAATCGGCAGTTCAAATAAAGACGCACCAAAGCCAACACGTGTACGAAATCTTTAGAACCTCTTTAGAACCCTTAGCCTTCCTGATTACGGTCACTACACAACAGTTGGACGATGTTTGGTCCTATCGCTCCTCCTTAATTCGGGAGACAATTTTCCTGTTTCATTATCATTATTATCATTTTTTTACTATTATTATTGAAAGATTCATTGCACGTCGTTATCTGTTTCTATTACAGATTTATTAAGTTCATTACTTAATTTGGCATTTTCATTTGTTTCGACTACCTTTGTTGTAGTTGTATGTAATTTATCATTATTAGATTTTTGAGAGATTACTGATTTAGATTTATCAGTTTCAGATGGAACCATTACTGGCCTTGAAACTACAAAATTACTTTATAACCATTTGCTTCGTATCCAACTAGAATACCTTTCCAGGATTTATCCTCAAATTATGATTCCCTGGTTTTATTATGAACATACACAGTTGATCCGAAAACCCTTAAATATCTTAATTGAGGCTTTTTCGTACGCCACATTTCATATGGTGTTTTTGATTCTTTCAAAACCCTTGTTGGAGTTATATTTAACGAATATGTAGCCGTTAAAGCAGCTTCTCCCCAAGAAGCTTTGTCTAAACCAGCTCCAGCTACCATAGCCCGAGCCTTTTCCGTTATGGTTCTCACCATACGTTCAGACACACCATTTAACTGTGGAGTACGTGGTAGCTTATGCCTTTTTCAACGCAATAATCTTTCATTTCGTTTGACAAATACTCCCTACCATTATCACTATGTAAATTTACTAATTTTAAATTAAAATGAGCTTCGCCTTTGGCAACATAATCTCGAAAGGCAGAAAATACATCTGACTTCCGAGCAATTAATATGTAACGCAATAATGAGAGTATATTCATCCAGAAACAAAACAAAATAATTTCTTTCATTGATTGTAGTTGGAGTGATTGGACCACAAACATCTGTATGAACAATGAATAATGGGCGTCTTACATGACTTTTATCTTTAGCTTTTCGAAATGGTAGTCGTGCTTGTTTACCGTTTACACAAGCTTCGCATAAATTATCGTTTACTCTAACTTTTTCTATTTGCTTTATATCCGCAAACATCTCTTTATTCTTCAACTCTAAGAATTTATTTTTACCGATATGCCCTAAGCGCTGATGCCATAATGTATAATCATCTCTTTCAGCACTAGTTGCTTGAGCAACACAATTTTTAAAATTCATATTAAGCATAAATTCAATAGCAGTTAAATTGTTCAAGGGCTTACATGATATTACAACGTTACCATTTTTATGTATTTTTACTCCCTGTTCGTCAAACGTCACGCTCATTCCTGCCTGCTGAATTCTTCGAACCAAAAGTAAATTGTACGGTACATCTGGACAGTAGAATACATCCTGCAGCGTCCCTTGTATACCCCTGTTGGTGGTGATATGTATGGTACCCCTCTTTGTTGCACTAATGTATGTACCATTCTTCGCAACGGAAATTTTTACTGGTACACTTTTTCATTCTTTTCATGTAATTTTAATTTTGTTACGTGCGGTATCATTACAGTGTATGGTAATCCTTTCGTAAATATATCTGCAACATTGTCATTAGATGCGACATATTTAGCTTTATTAAGCCTTCTTCGTATTTTTCCCTCGTTAAATGATACGCGATATCTATGTGTTTTGATCGAGATCTTTCCACTCTATTTGATGCAAAATCAATCGCTGACTTGTTGTCACATCTAATAACATATGGCTTACATGGTAATTCAGCATTCAATAAATTTCGCATTTCATCATACATCATATTCATGCTTATGATTTCTTTTACAGCATTTGCAAGCGCTACATACTCTGCTTCCATGGTTGATGCAGATATTGATTTTTGTTTATTACTTTTCCATAAAATAGCATTTCCGCCCAAAAATACTACCATCCCACTATAGGAATGCCTATCATCAATATCTGCCGCCCAATCTGCATCGCTGAATACTTCTACTTCGTTGTTACCTGTATGATATGTTAATGCTTTATCTTTTGTTGCGCTTAAATACTTCAATACCCGTTTAGCTTGCATCCAATGGATTTTACCCGGATTTGAAACGAACTGCGCTAACTTAGAAGTTATGTATAATATGTCCGGTCGCGTTGCTAAGGCTATATACATTAACGATCCAATGAGTTGTCTATAAGGTATGTTTTTCATTTCTTCCTGTTCGAGCTCAGTTGATGGACAATCTGATCTCGACAATTTTATGCCTAATTCGACCGGTGACTTTGTACTTTTGCACTCGTTCAAGTTGTACTCGTTTAACATTTTCTCTATATATAGCTCTTGGGATAACTTTATGCTTTCCTTATTGATGTCTATTCTTATACCTAATAAATACGACGCGACACCTAAATCTCTAGTTTCATACTGTGACATCAATAGTTTCTTAACTAACTCTAATTTCTTGGTATTGTTAGTAAATATCAAAATATCATCTACATATATAGTTAATATCAAATCCTGATCATATGTATATGTTACAGTGAAACACCGAAATCTGGAGAATGTCGACTTTCACCGGTGAATGTCAACATTCACATAGTCGCTTGGTGTATGTCCGAAATATTTGCTAAATACCCTTATTTCTGACTTACACCGGTAAATGTTGACATTCACCATGCACTAATGGTGAATGTTGAACATGTTGGAGATTTATATTTTCTTCTCCGTAATTCAGTCGCTATAAAACGTCACGCCAAGTCGTGATTAATTTCGGGTTATGTGCGTTACGTTACATTTCCTCATAAAAAAGGTTTAGGGTTAGGGTTAGGGTTAGGATTAGGGAATCACTTGGAGGTAGAAGGGGGTGAATCGACTTTCGAGTAGAACTACGGGATTAGGTAAGGGTGGTATGCCCCTGGTAAATTCTCCCAAAATTTTGTTATTTTCTTCCTACGACGCTCGGTTTAGGAGATGCAACGATTTTTAGAGGAGGCGAAAATAAATTTGGGGAGGGCAAAGGGGTGGCGAATCGACTTTTGAATAGGAAAGGAATGACCAAGAATTTAAAATACACAGTACATTCTCCACGAGAAAAGAAAATAATAGTAATAAAAAAATGACTTACTTATGTGATTCAAATCTTATTTATTGCAACAACTTAAACTATTATGACACTTTGACTTGCACAAGAGTCCCTTGCTTTTACAACTGCATTTATTTGTGGAACACTTTCTTTTGCAATGACAGCGTGTATAGCCTTGTCCACCGCTTTTCGAATTAGCTGCAGCTGCTTCTCTCAGCGACATTTCTTGAAAAGAAATCTCATCTATGGAAAGTAACTTTTCTTTGCAAATTACGAAATGATTACGTGTGTAAAGATGCTTGAGGGTACCATTTTTATTTGCCAGTTTATAGAAGTCGGAGTCTTCTATTTCAACAACAACCGCTAACACATTTCGGTTATCTGTACGACCACGGTCGACATCAGGGACTTGTATTCGTACATTATCACCAATTTGAGCAGGAGGAAATTGTTTTTGTGAGGTTCGTAACATTTTTGTTGCTTGCAGTAGAAGATTTTCTTTCGCGGCCGCTCTTTTTGTAGAAATCAACTCGTGTTTTTCAGTCAGAATTTGATGTGAAGACGTTGTAGGTTGTAGGTCCTCTTCAATATTTTTCTTTGGAATATGGTTTTCGGTATGACCACCGCTCAAATTTTTTTTATAAGCATTAACAGTTTCTTCAAGCTGTTCTTCGGTTTCAGAAGTATTGGCAATTTCTTCGAGTTGTTCTTCAGTTTCAATATTTGCGATTTGTTCGCCAGGCAAAAAAGACGATGCTATGCCTCTTTTTGCTTTAACGTCAAACATGGCTTCATAAGGACTTTAGCGTATTCCTTCGTGGTATGTAGTGTTCTTGGAAAATTGAACAAAGGATAAACCATCTGACCATTTATTTGTATCGTTATCGTTCATCCATGCAGTTAGCATATTCTGTATATCCTGATTGGCCCTTTCAACTGAGCCTTGTGTTTGACTGTGACGAGGCTTTCCATGAACTATTTTAACATCTTTCTCTACTGGCATAGGACCACACAAATCTGAATGGATTAATTCTATTAATGTTCTCGTTTGTCTACCTTTCATTTGCTTACACGGGGCTTTTGTGGATTTTCCGATACTACATCCATCACAACGTACGCTTTCAATATTTATGTTTTCTAAGCCTCTTACAAAGTTATTCGTTGACAATTCTTTTATATTTGATATGCTTACATGACAAAACCTTCGGTGCCATGTCTCGCTCTCGCTCGCCTTCACATTGCTAACAATATGTTTCTTTTTCTGAAATAAATGACATATTATCCATACATTCCGCTTTTATAGTATATAAGCCATCTTTCCTAAATGCCTCTCCGATTATCCGTTTAGTTGCCTTATTCAAGATGATCGCTTTTCCCTTATCAAATATTACTTTCTTATTTCTATTTTCTATTTGCGATACGGATATTAGGTTTCTTCTTACATTTGGTACATGGTAAACGTTTGGTAAAGTTATGCTGAAAGGATCATTATTCACATAAGTTTCTATATTTACATCACCTATTCCAGTCGCTCTTAAATTATTCTTTATATTACTATCAGCAGAATAAATTACTTCGCTTTTTATTTCTCTGTAATTTGTGAACCATCGTCTGTGCTTGCAGATATCGTGAATTGCACCGCTATCAAGCAACCAACAATTGTCTAACTGCGCACTATTTACTTCTAATAAGTATGAGTCCTTACTCTTATGTGGAAAATGTGTACCTGATTCATGGTTTGGTTTACTCTTCCACTGAGGTGTTCTGCAGTATCTTCCTATGTGTCCCTGCTTGCCACATTTGAAACATTTCCTATCATTCACCCTGGAGTCTGGAATCCGGCGCTGTGGTTCTCTGCTTTGGTTGTAGGCTTCTCTGCTGCGTTGACCTTGCCCACCTTGATAATGTACTTCCTTCATCTGGCAATATGCTTCCTTTTGTTCACTATTCTTCTCAGTTTCCTTCGTTGTCCTTCTGTCATATTCATTTAGCAGAATTCCTTTTATTTCAGAAGATTGGAATTTCTCGTCGTCCAAATTTGCCAATGTCATAACGATAGCTTCGTAATTTTCTGGCAAACCATTTAGCATCGTGTACGCTAAGTCTTGATCTCTTGTTTCGTAGCCAGCTTCTTTCAGATTATCGCAACATGTTTTTATTCTTGTAAGATATGATGTCATAGATTCATCAGGTTCAAGGCGTATTGACACTATTTGTTTTCGTAATTGTAAAATTCTGGCTCGTGACTTCGGTTCAAATACCTTTTTCAATGCCTCCCATGCATCAGATGCGCTCTCGCAGTCGATGATATGTACTTGCTGGTCATTCTCAATACTCAGAGCAATTGTAGCTAATGCTTTTTCTTCTTTCCGCTTGTAAACTTCCAATGCTGCTGTGTCGTTATCCTGCGGTTTTACTGCTTCTTTGGTCACGTGTTGCCACAATTCTCTCTGCACCAATGCCATCTTGATATTAAATTTCCACGATCGGTAATTGCTTCCGTTTAACTTATCAATCCGATCAACTGATTGTGAGTACGATGCCATTTTTTTTCACTTTACTTGTGCTTTGAATCTATGACCACGTGGCGTCTATGCACATAACCTCACTTCTGTTGCTTTTCGTTTTTTTTTTTTTACTTATGCCCATTTATATAAACAGAAATTTTTACCTATGTGTCATTTATTTCATTGCTTTGCGCTTTCTGGGCCCATAACCTTGTTAGGGTTTAACAACAATGAATAAATGGTTCATTTCATATGGGCTTATACACGTGCTACACTTATAGGCTACGTACAGTGACGAACGAACAGAAAAAGAACACACACGAAAGCATAGAGGGACGCACTTCACTCTAACGCATATCGCGCCACCTACATGCACACTTATGGCGGGGAATACGAGTATCTTTTCGTGTCAAACCTCATCAGATGCACCCGAATCCAAGATAAATGTAGTTTTATCTTGATCAGATTTGTCCTTCTCTTCATATTCTCCCACCATAAACGCAACACGTGATGGGTCATAATTTGTTGAGGATGTATTATAATTTCCTGAAGATGCAGATGGTTGTATTACTTCAATTGTTTCAGCCATTTTCTCACTTTGAATATTTGAATGTTTCACTTGTCTTTTATAATAATAGCAGTCCTTTTTAATATGATTTGTTCTCCCGCACTGATAACATCCTTTAATTTGTCCTTTAAATTTAGACGATTTATTTCTATTATTAATATATTGATTTTTAAAATTTTTCGAAATTTCATAATTATTTTTCTTTGTTTTATTTATTTGAAAGCCTGCATTAAGTACTTTTAAACTTGTGTGCCGATTTTCGTTCATTAGCTTCACTTCGTAGTCCAGTAATCTGGTTTTTATGAACGCCAATGTTAAATTATCATCTGATAATGTCTCTATCGCGGTTATTATACCATCATAGGAAGCAGGTAAAGTCATTAATAAATTTGACACTTTGTCAGTTTCTTACAGCACATCTCCCGACTCTTTCGCTCATAAACAGCGTCCGAATCGCGTAGCACTTGCTTAGCACTATTTGATGATTGCACAAAGCTAAGAAAAGAATCTGACAAATATTCCACAATAATTCCGCTACGACCCATTCATCAGTTAGCATATCAGGAGTTGGCTGATCAATAACTTTGATCACCTTTAGTTCAGTTAACAATGAACGAATTCTAAATTTCCATACACTGTACTTTTCATCATTAAATGGTTGAATGTTTCTCTTTCTATTTAAATTTGCCATTGTTTTATTGTCTTCATATTTAACTGTACACTTAAAACTATGCACACACACAAATGTATATATATATACTGCTTATAACTATTTTATTTATCCTTTACGGTCTGTTATTTCACTTAATATACTACGCAAATAGTACACAATTAAACTGAGTTTAATACGTAACTGGGCCCATAACCTATTGGGATATGGGGTTTATTATAATAAACATACAGTTGATTTTAATAAGAAAACTAATTTATTCAAAGAGACTCGGAAGGATTCTTTTAACTCTTGATACCTCGACACTCTGGACGAGACTAACGAAAAATGTGCAACGGAAAACCGTTGCTTAGGTTTGAAACCAGAAACGAAAGAAAAGGCCTGGGCCTGAAATGTGTTTATGACACCCCCCGACCCTTAAGAGTCGGGGTACTGCCAGAGTCCCATTGCTAAGGATAATAATCAGGCTCCGCGTTCCTGGCACTCTAAAGTGTTTCTCAACACAGAGATTATTTTTGCTTGTATACAAATTAGATATGAAAAATCCAACAATAACTATAATAACTTTATCTTTATCTTGCAATGCCCTTCGCCCGCCTGTACAGCGTCGTGTAAGGGATTTCAAAAGGTGCCGCCGCTCCGCGAATGCTTGATCCTTTTCTGAAACACGGAAACGGAACGCATCAGTTTCATAAGCCGATTCCTTCCGGGATTTTAATTTAAAATAAGGAATATTATTTTATTTCGTTCAAGGCTTGTTCCATGACGTCCTCTGTCCAACGAGGTTTCCTGCCTGGTTGTTTGGAGGATGCTGAAACCATATTTATGTTTTAATTTGATTTAATTATCAAATTTCAATTTTTGTCAAATTAATAAAAAATAAATTAATTAACTGTATTGTTACGTCCCAAGTGGGCTGAATTGCAATTTTAGGGGATAGGACGCAGTTTCGAACCTACCTGCATTCACCGGCTACGGTTCGGGTACTTGAGGATTGTTTAAATGAAGGTTGAACCCCTTTTTATAACAAACAACTTATAATTTATTCAAGATTAGGAACTGAATCAGATTATTATGAGGTTACAGAGGTTGCTTACAAAGAACGCATATACAAGGGAGGGTACAAATCATGTTGGTACAAAGACAAAGGTAACAATAGTAGTGATGATATTACAGAGGTGTAACTCTTCGGGCGGTGAGGTAGATGTAATGTCCGCCTTGATTCGTATCACTTCGATTTACGACAATTTTCCGATTTTTACTAGCGGACCGAATTAGCGCGAGTTTATTGGTTTACGATTGTTGAATTTGTACTGACTTTTGAGGGGTTGGTCTCCCTATTTATAAGATGGCCAATTCAATGTTTCCCAGAATGCTGGCCCAAAAGTCTCCACCTTGCATATTGTTGAAATTCGAATGATTTTGAATCTCGCGCTCATAATAAATCGTGCGAACCTGTCGCGATCGATGCGGGATCGATTCCCCCCTCTACCAACATTCTTGGTAGAAGAAGCATGTTCTGTCTCCTCTCCTAAAAGTTGTAACCTTACTTCCGTCTGTATAGCCGAATGGCGTGCATCCTCATTAAGATTAAAAGTAATTTGTATTACTACTATCACACCTAAAATAATTAAAGTTTATTTCTCAAAAGGTTATGGGCCCAGATCTGCCAGATCTGACTCAGGAAAGATAGTAGTAAAAGTCCAAGTGAAGGAAAAGTACGAAAGTTGGCGTAAAGTGAGCCACGTGTTATACATAACCTAAATAGTTACGAACGCATTAAGTGTAGCGTCGCAATAAGGATGTCGGACAAGATCGATATAACCTCGATCAATAAGTTTGATGGTAAAAACTATCATCAATGGAAATTCCAATTAAGTTGTGCTCTAAGAGCAAAAGGTCTTTTTGAAATTACGGAAGGCAAAGAAGTAAAGCCAAGGGTAACTGCCACATCGACTCCGGCGGAAGTCACGGCATATAAGAAATGGATAAAGGATGATGCATATGCCATGTTCTTATTAACCTCAGCAATGGATTTTTCACAGATAACATTAATTGAAAATTGTGAGACGTCGAAAGGAATTCTGGATAAGCTTGATGCAGTGTACGAGCAGAAAACTGAAACGAGCAAAATGTTGGCGCACGAAAGATTTTCTCAATACAAAATGGAGCCGAATGATTCAATAGCGCAGCATATCGCGAAGGTCGAAAATCTCGCCAGACAGCTGAAGGAAGCAGGTGAAGAGGTAAGCGACATTGCCATTATAACCAAAATTCTTGGAAGTCTACCTCAAAAATTCAGAAGCTTTCGTCAAGCATGGTTGTCTATGGATGAGTCGAAGCAAACGATAAAGAACCTCGCGTCGCGTTTGATAGACGAAGATAGCAGCTTAACCACGGCTGATGACTCAGACAAAGCTCTTGCTACGTCATCACGTATTAACAAAGTAGACCGTAAATGGGATCAGAAACATGAAATGAAATTCGATAAATCAAAGATAACGTGCTATAATTGCCAAAAGAAAGGTCATTTTGCTAGCGAATGTAAAGGAAAGAAAGTATACAGAAGTAAGGAACAGCAAGTTCCACAACAAGGAAATTATTCTGCATTCAATGTATATGAAAACGATAATCCATTGTTAAATCGCGACGACGAAATGTGGATTCTTGATAGTGGTGCTACATCGCATATGTCACATAGGCGCGAATTCTTTACTAACCTTCAAACACTAAATGACAATTCTGTAGTGGTTCTGGGAAATGGGCAAGAACTAGCTGTGAAAGGTAAAGGTAGCATAAAAATCAAAAAACTAGTATATGGAAAGTGGTATGACTCAGCAATCACTGAGGTATTATATGTTCCTAACCTAAATAAGAATCTGTTCTCAGAAGGTGTTATCACTAAGAAAGGTATGAAAATTGTCAAGGTTAATTCGGAAGCCAGTATTTACGAAAACCAAAAGCTAATTGCTACTGCTGTACGTAATGAAAGTAACCTGTATCAGATGCAAATCAAAACAGTATTATCACATGAAGCAAATGTGGTAACAAGAGACAGTTTACAGACCTGGCATGAAAGGCTAGGACATGTAAACATTAAATACATTAAAGAGATGGTTTCTAAAAATTTAATCAAGGGTATAGAGCTATCAGACTCTGAACGCTTTTTCTGTGAAGCGTGCGTGTACGGGAAACAGCACAAACTAACATTCGGTCAATCGAAGCACATAAAAGCAAAATGTGGTGAATATATACACAGTGATCTGTGTGGACCGATGTCTGTCTCATCTGTCAATGGAGCCAGATATTTCGTACTGTTCAAAGATGATTATTCAGGATACAGAGTTGTCTTCTTCATCAAGCACAAAGACGACACTCTAGAATGTTTCAAGGAATTCGTAAAATTATCGGAAAACAAGACGGGTAATCCTGTGAAGGTCTTACACGCTGACAATGGGCGTGAATATTGTGGAAGAGAATTTAGAAGTTATCTATCAAGTCAAGGAATAGAACTAGAGACAACTGCACCATACACTCCTGAACAAAACGGGAGATCAGAAAGAGATATGAGAACGATAGTCGAAAGTGCACGTTCAATGCTGTATGCAAGGGATGTTCCATTATACCTGTGGGCAGAAGCTATAAACACAGCGGTTTACATTCTAAATAGAACCGCAACGAGTCAAGCTCCTGACACAACACCACTCGAAATGTGGACCGGTAAAACTCCTACATTACACCACATAAGAACTTTTGGATGTGATGCATACATGCATGTACCTAAAGAATTGCGTAACAAACTTGCACCAAAAAGCAAGAAGTTAATGCTTGTTGGATATGATGGGAATTCAACAAACTATCGATTATACGATGTAAAAACAAAGAAAATTAAAGTTTCACGAAATGTTTCATTTAATGAAGGTGCCACGATAACCGAAGAAAAGAAAAATTTTGTGAGAATACTTCATGATGAAGATGACCAAGAAACTACAATCTCGGATGAAAATGAACATCAAAGTAAGAAGGATGATTCTGTGACCAATACAAAGTCCGATGGATATGACTTACGGACTCGAGATTCAATCAAGAAGCCAGTAAGATACGAAGCACATTTCGCGGACATAAAGATTCCGGAAACATTTGAAGAAGCCATGAAAAGCCAAGAAAGAATACAATGGCAAGAAGCAATTCAAGAAGAAATCGATGCATTAGAAACAAATGAGACATGGAATGTAACCTTCCTACCAGAAGGAAAACATGCCATAGGCTCGAAATGGGTGTTTAGTATCAAAGCAAATAACAACATGAATATTCCTCGTTTCAAGGCAAGATTGTGTGCTAAAGGATATGCACAGAGAAAGGGTGTTGACTACACTGAAACTTTCTCACCAACCGCAAGGTACGACTCCATAAGGATCCTATTAGCGCTGGCGATACAACAAAATCTAAAAATAAAGCAGTTTGACGTTAAAACCGCATTCCTCAATGGGGAGTTACACAATGAGGTATACATGTTTCCTCCAGAAGGATTTGAGGCACCTGATGGTATGGTTTGTAAATTGAAAAAATCACTGTATGGCCTCAAGCAAGCGTCCCGTCAATGGAACGAGCGATTCGATGGTTTCCTAAAGTCAATTGGTTTCCAACAGAGTAACGCGGACAAATGCATCTATCATGGAAAATTCAATGATTCCAAAATATTGCTTGCCTTATATGTAGATGATGGACTACTCATGGGTGAAAATGAAAAAGAAATCGAATCAATAATCGTAAAGCTAAAAACAAATTTCAATATCACGGTTTGTAATAATGTACGTTGTTTTGTAGGAATGGAGATTCTTCGTGATGAAACAGATGGGTCAATATTTATTCATCAAAAGAATTACATTAATCACATTGTCAAAAGGTTCGATATGAAGGAGGCAAATGGGATTTCTACCCCTGCAGATGTGCATTCACACCTATCGATGACGATGGACAATGAAGAACCCTGTAATGTACCATATAGGGAAGCCGTAGGTGGATTGATCTTTGCTGCAATCGTAAGCAGACCCGACATTGCTTTTGCAGTGGGAGTAGTAAGTAGATACCTGGACAAACATGGGTATCCTCACTGGAACGCAGTAAAAAGGATAATCAGATATCTCAAGAGTACCGAGAACTTCGGAATACTGTACACAAAATCAATGGGTACAGAGAAGATTAAGGGATATTCCGATTCAGATTTTGCAAATGATGTCGACACTAGGAGATCCACGAGTGGTTACATATTCAAGTTGAGCGGAGGACCAGTGACCTGGAGCAGCCAGCGTCAACCGACAGTATCACTGTCAACTACGGAGGCGGAGTATATTGCTGCCTCATGCGCAACGAAGGAAGCCATGTGGATTCGACAATTGTTAGCGGATATTGGCGAAAATACGACAGAACCAACAATGATTCTTGTAGATAACCAGAGCGCCATAAAACTAATTGGTAACGCGGAGTTCCATAAAAGGACAAAACACATTGATATACGATATCACTACGTGAAAGAAAGATGTATGAACGGTGACATCAATGTGTCCTATATATGTAGTAAGCATCAACTTGCAGATATTATGACCAAAGCGATACCGCGCGATCAATTCGAGGCGTTACGTACCGAGTTAAATATATTAGACTCACAGTTTTGTATAAAGTAAGTTTCTTCGGAAAGGAAAGAAAAATGTATGTAAGAGTATGGGTAATGAGAGTGAAAAGAAAAGAGTTCTCTCTGGAAAGGAAAGTGTAACCATAGAGCGCTCAATTAGTGGGAGTGTTGAAATTCGAATGATTTTGAATCTCGCGCTCATAATAAATCGTGCGAACCTGTCGCGATCGATGCGGGATCGATTCCCCCCTCTACCAACATTCTTGGTAGAAGAAGCATGTTCTGTCTCCTCTCCTAAAAGTTGTAACCTTACTTCCGTCTGTATAGCCGAATGGCGTGCATCCTCATTAACATTAAAAGTAATTTGTATTACTACTATCACACCTAAAATAATTAAAGTTTATTTCTCAAAACATATTTTAGTTTTTTCTTGACTGGTCGGCTCCTTGTCGTCAGGGTCTTCTTACTAAGGAGTCGGCATCTTTTCCTCGTTACTCAGCATGGCGTGATGCCATTGTTATTGGCTTTTCGGAATGTAAACCGATCTTCATTTGCGTGTTTCGTAGTTGCTATAACTTCTTGTTGCAATGCTGTGGTATTGCGCGCTTGAGCTAACAGGGTTTTAATTTCTTGTGTTATATATATTTGCTTATTATACTATCGTATTTCTACGTTTTACCTCTCGTGTGGCATTATCGGATTTTCGTGATAATCTTTTAGTCTTTAGCGGTCGAACCACCGGACGTGACAACACAATACACAACTTAATATACTAAGCGGCGTCAATGATAATACATAAGACTAAAACTATATATACAAGTGTTGCATACGCAACGGACGCGTGTTAACAACTGCTTTGCGCGGTCGGCATGAAGCGCACCGACTTTCTTTTCGCGTACGTTCTTAGAACGGGGCGCGATGAGCCAGAAGGGCCAGGCGTACACGCATCGGCGGGCACAACGGAGGTGCCAGGGGTTGCCGCGGCCGGCAGGTCCCCAAGACCGAACGCATGTTTCAGAAGCTCTATGGCAGAGAGGATAGGAGAGTGCTCACGCCCGGGGTTTCGGCGTTCCCACTTTCGTGACATCGCCGCTTTAGCATGGCACAGAACCGGGCCGTCTTTCCTGGAACAGAACCGGGCCGTCTTTTAGCATAAAACCGAAAGCACTTTATTTTTTTAACCAGGATTAGAACGTACAGCTTAATTGTTTTACATGAAATATGTAACTAACACGTAAATCTTGTGTACAAAATCTCAAATTAATATAAAGTAAGTATATTATTAATTGTAATGATACGTATTTTATTTTTTTCCAATTTTGTAGTTGCAAACTCTAGTTGTGAAAATGGAAAACTCGGAAAAATTCGAACAAATACAAATTTCATATCGAAGTTTTAAAGCGATCATCCTGAATATTAATTTAATAATGAGCTATTGTCATCAACACTATCTTAAATTTTTTCATATATTTAACTACTGTTATTAGTAATTAAAAAAAATTTTCTTTCATGAATGAATATTTTTTCCACCTCAGCACCATAAGATTTTCACTAGATGACTTAAAAAACATTAGAACTATTTTTAAATAATTTTACTCGGAAACATTCTAGTTTACTCTTTATTCCACCCTTCTACTAATTTTTTATGAGCTGCATCGCAGCTCTGTTTAACACTCTTTTACAACTCAATACCATAGTACATACCACGCATATTTAAAAAAGAACAATTTTTTGTGACAATCATTGAAAAAACAAAAGTGTTTCCACATTTCAACCCTTTACCTGTGTTCTGTGGCACATCTGTAGTTTTATGGTACGCCAACAATCGCTATTGAGTCGCAAGCCAGACCGAACAAAACTAATTAAAGGAAGGCTAAATATGCAGTGTGCACAAAACTCAAAAGAAGCGGATTCCAATCGCTCGTGTCATAAACCGCATTCGATACTTCATCGAAAGGGTGATCTTACATACTTCTGTAACAGTTCCAAGTGCATACTCTTTGTTCATGATACACTCTTTGTAATAATTAAATTAAATTAAATATTAAGTAAATCTTTCACGCCGCTAGCGGCCCTCGCAGAGTTGAGCATTATTTGGGATAAAAAATTATTTAAATAAAAATTCGAATAAAAGATACTTTATATTTATTTGCTATTTGAAGGTTCGAATAAAAAAAATCATCTTTATTGGACGAGTATCGAATAAATCATTTTATTCGACGAGAATTTATCCGACGAATAAAGAGAATTTTTTTCATTCGAAGCGGATTTATTCGAACTTCGAATCATTTTTTCATCTTTTATCTGTATCTTTTATTCGAAGGCTTCGAAGAAATCTTCGAATAACTTTTGCCGAGCGCCGAGCTTCAAAGACCCAGCGACGACGGACGACATACAATGTAAGCGGATGGAGAATCGCGCACGAATGAAAGTTTAAACTTTTAGATTTTTCAATATATCCTCATAAAATTGTGACGAGCGAATGGAAGGGATTTTCCCGATGAAAATGAGGTCAAATTCGAGTGTAATCGAAGAAGTTTCATTGATACGTAATGTTACAATAAAAATTACAATCTTATTAAAGATAGTCCAAATGATGTCGTGTTTGGACTCATTTTCATCGGGATAAACTCTACAACTCATTCGTATTAACAATATTGTTCTGATTAAAAACATAGAACCATAAATTGCCAATAATGCTCGATTCTCCATCCGCTTATATGTATTGTATGCCGTTTGGCAGTCGCTGGGTCTTCGCCGTTCGGCGCTCGACGGTCCTCGTCGGGCGTCGTTGTCACGTAATTAATCGCGAAACTTCACAAAAAAAAAAAAGGAGATGTTGAGCCGCAGCCCAACACTCTAACTTTTATTCACAGTACAATAATACTTATCGTTACGCGCGTCCTCGCCTCCAAATCAAGACTAAAGGAGTTCGCCTTCGGGTGGTCCTCATATACTAAATTCGTTATCTTAAGCTTTTCGATATTAGGAAGGGACCAGTACCGAGAACAAAGGGTTAATCATGTGCTAATTATAAAGGTGACGTTATAATGTAAGTCGTCACATCGTCGTCGTTTATTCGTTGAGCTGGCAAAAGTTATCCGAAGATTTATTCGAAGCCTTTTATCGAATAAATTTTATTCGAATTTTTCTTTTATTCGAATCGTTATTTAAATAATTTGTTATCTAAATAGTGCCCAACTCTGTCTGATGGTAACGCATTCGATTCCCGGTTCGGCGAGGCGAACATTTTGCTATAACTTTTGAACTAAAAAAGATACCAAAATGAAATTTAGACTGAAAAAATTAAAAAGAATCGGGTTTAATGGTATATACTGAAATATATTTTGTATTTTTAAATAATTCTTTTTGTTTTTTTTTAATTTAATTACCCTTAAAAAATGTTCGAAGCTACTTATTAAATAAATAGTCAAATGAGATTAGTGATATCAACGTCGTATTTTTTAAAATTAAATTTAAGGTACGTTCTTAATTTGGCTAATATTGAACTAATTTGATTTCTTATTATTATGTCATTACACTGTTGTAATTGTAATTGCACTGGGAAGAAGACTAATGTATTAGAAAGAACAAGAAAAAAGTGTTTAACAAAAAAAAAAAAAATCATTCCGTGCTGGATTCGATTCGGGACCAAAATATTCTCAGCCGGAGACGTTACGTTAGTATTATTATTACATTACGTCTCCTTCGACGCACTCGCGTAACAGGCGCAATAGAATTAAAAGGGAACAACATTCTTTTGTTTCATTCATCATTTAGGCATAGCAACCGCGCGGAGTCTGAACTAGAATCCTCGACATGAGATTTAAAATTCCATCAGCAACAGCGCCATCGTAGAATATTGGTTCCACAATATTAGTTCTGGATGATACGGTAGGATGTGACACGGAATGGTACGGGGGCTCTAGAGCCCCCCGAGCGTGAGACAGAAAAATACATTGGGTGATTGGTCTACTCCTATACCTCGTCTGTGATATAATATAATTTTTTTGCTCGATACTGAACTGTGGAAAACGTTCCTAGCTCCCCTACTGAACGGAAATGTTACTATTTAGCTTCTTCTAGCGGCCGTTCTTTCATAGCGTGACGATCATTATTTTGTCGGGGACAGGTTCGGTCCGCCTCCCTTAAGGGGGCCGGCAGGGTTTGAAATCCATATGCTTATGCATGGGTCAAAACCTTTTCAAACTATCGCTTCAATATTGCAATGAGCAGTTTAAAACTGGTCACTTGTGTTTCCTAAAAGTCCAATTTATGTCTGTATAGAGCCCAAATTTCGAATTTCTACCTCATCGCGGAGTAATTAACAATATTCGGCAGAAAATTCGAATTCTGAAGCAAGTATGACGTCACAAGATGGCTGCCGCTGAGAGATTCTCTTAATTTCGCGAGATTTAGTGTTCGTATCGAAAAAAGGGCTCTATACAGACATAGCGAAGACATGTACAAACACGGTGGTATGCATTTTTAATTGATTACTTACTTATTTAAGACGTAAAATGACTAGAAAAAAAGGCACAATTTTGCGGTTCCGGTTACTAGCGCCACGGTCTCTCCGCGGCAAACATTGTACGTTGCGATAGAATACGGTCGATAATGCAGATCGATAGTACAGGTTTACGTATGTACGATATGTATGCTGCCGAATATTGTAAATTACTCCCCGATGAGGTAGAAATTCGAAATTTGGGCTCTGTACAGACATATATTGAACCTTTGGGAATGACAATTGACCATTTATAAACTGCTCATTGCAATATTGAAGCGATAGTTTGAAAAGGTTTCTGACCCTTGCACTTGTCGCCACGCGGCTCGTAACGTCAGGCTTGTTTCGAACGCCTCGCGACCGGCGGCATGCTGCCGAATATTGTTAATTACTCCCCGATGAGGTAGAAATTCGAAATTTGGGCTCTGTACAGACATGTATTGAACCTTTGGGAAAGACAATTGATCATTTATAAACTGCTCGTTGCAATATTGAAGCGGCAATTTGGAAAGGTTTCTGACCCTTGTACGTGTCGCTACGCGTCTCGTAACGCCAGGTTGCTTCGAAATATCCGTTATATTCCAGTAACTAACTAGAATGAAATATGTTGTTGTCCATGTGACAGTAGAAGAGGTTTAGCAATAATTTCTTTTTTGCAGCTTGAGAACTATTTTTAGAAATTACAGGCGAAGTTTGCAATTTCTGCATACATTGTCGATGAACGGGCTTCGTTTGCAAATTATTATCACCGGAACTGTTTCTCCACTTCAGCTACACTTCTTTTTGTTTAATTTAGAAAGGATACGGCTGTTGTAAAATAATGTTTTCGACCATGACAAGTAACTTTATAGTGTAGGAAAGTGTAAACAAATTCTTTTTTTGCGTTTTTTTTCGATGATGAGCCAGTGATTCACATGTTGGAAAAAATGTGGTCACATTCCCTGAAATTTCCCCTCCAAAATGAACCCTTCAGAAGAATGGAGAATTCTGATTGATTATGTATAGATGTGAGTTTGTATGTGAATTGAATATGTTCTACAAGAAAGGTGTCATTGCTCAATGAAAACCACGAGAACGTGGTGATTATTTACTTGACCATTAGGGTTTCATAAAATATACTTCAAAACCAGAATTTCATGTTGTCGGCTTTGCAGTCTGCAAGGTACTGTCTGCAAAATATATGTTTAAATAAAAATTTCAAATAACGAATAAAAGATAAAAAAATTTTATTCGTCATTGGAAGGTCATATCGTCGATTTGGGAGTTCTAATCTTAGAATTTAATGGAAAAAGGGCGACACGTTTTTTGAAATGTCTGTAAAATCAACAATTTATAAGAGATCGAAAAATCCTTTGAGATTCGGTCACTAAACACTACATATATTAAAATTTGAATAAAAGCCGAAACATTACTACAACAGGGATGACCCATAGTTCTCGAGGTAAAAAAAGGGTCATTTAGTCGTAAATAGGGATGTGCGGGCCGCCCGATTGTCGGGCGCCCGAATCGTCGGGTCGTGTCACAGAAAGTCGGGCGCGCGATACTTCATGACACATCGGGCGGCCCGAGCGTTTCGGGCTACCCGAGAGTTTCGGGCTGCCTGCTCGACTTCGTCGGGCGGGTTCGGAATGAATCGGACAAGTTCGGGCGAGCGAGTTATCGCGATACCTGAGATTCAACTCTGCGTTCTTATGAAATGCATAATCGTAACAATGATATATGATTTCGAAATAATGTACGTTACACGTGAAAAATTTAAGAGAAAACAGCACAAAATGTAAAAAATTGTCATAATTTACCTTATTTTCATACGTTCTAGTTGTATGTAATTTCGTAAGGATATTTTAACGACATTATCGATACATATGCAAGTTCATTCGGAGGAATAAATTCGTCAGAATGCCAGAAATATTGTCTCTTAAATTTTTCACGTGTAACGTGCATTATTTCAAAATTTAATACAAATAAAGATTATGCATATGTTTGCCAATTATACCTACGGTAATTATAAAAAAGCCAAGTATATTAAAAATTACGAATTATTATCATTATGTATTTCATAAGAACGCAGAGTTGAATCTCAGGTATTGTGATAACTCGCTCGCTCGAACTTGTCCGATTCATCCCGAACCCGCCCGACGAAGTCGAGCGGGCAGCCCGAAACTCTCGGGTAGCCCGAAATGCACGGGCCGCCCGAAACTCTTGGGTAGCCCGATGTGTCATGAAGTATCGCGCGCCCGAATCGAGCCCGCCCGACTTTCTGCGACCCGACCCGAACCCGAATATCGGGCGGCCCGCACATGCCTAATATATATGTCGGGGCGTGATGGCAGCGATGCACCCCGTCGGCAACAACGCGTAACGCCTATAGGACTTAGTTTAATTGTAAAATAACGATTTACCGTACCCTGATAATTGCCCTGCGAAGGGGCAATAAAACAGTCCCTGCGTACCTGCGCTACCCCTCTTCGCGCGCGGGGCAAAGGGAGATGCGAGACAGGGTACCTGGAATGATGGGCTGGGACCCTGTTGAACGTGACCACGGGCGACAGAATAGTTTCCGGGACGGTAGAGAGAAGACTAGCTTTGAGGAAAGCGACTTCTCGAGAGTAAAAGAACAAAAAGACGTACGCGAACATTCTGTGCGGCCCGTGTGCTCGTTGACGTGTCTCTCGTTGCGCTACGCGATCCGGCATCGCGTGTACGTGTAGAGTCCATACGACGTTCGCGTAAGCGCGAAAGGAGCGAAACGATGGAGAACGACGACGGACAATCTCCGACGGGTCCGAGGACGTACGAGTCCGCCCAGCCTCCGACATCAGAAGTGGGATTCTCGCGGGAAAACTCAGCTCCGCGAGTCTCCTCGCCCGAGAACGATGGAACAAATTGGAAGCTAATGTTCGAGATGCTATTAGGACGGATGCAAGGTCCAATAGTGAATCAACCAACACACGCCACCACCCGGATATTCCTGCCAGAGTTCGACCCGGATAAGGAGGACTACAGTGCGAAAGCTTGGTGTAGAACGGTGGATGTGTGTCTCGCAGAGCGACCGATACAGGGCAGCGAATTGGTCATGGCTCTAAGCAGGGCATTGAAAGGTGGCGCGTCCGCGTGGATGTCGCAAGTGAATTACGCTGGCATGAACTGGAGTGAGTTCATAAAAATGTTTCTAGCTCAATATGATACGTTCGAAACCCCTGTGGGTGCAATGATGAGGATCAACGGGGGAAAACCAAGAGAAGGCGAGTCTATGCCTTCATACTCAAACCGTGTGCTGGCCTCATTTACTAATTTATACGCATCGATGTCGACGGAACAAATCGCTATAGCATCAACATTGGCACATTGCGTGCAGATAGATCCTCGACTGCAGCGCGTTGCGTTCACAACAAATATCGATACGCGGGCTTCATTACAAAAGGAGCTGATGGCCTTCGGGTTCCGTAAACGGCCAGTTACCACCGATGGAAGAGAACCGAAGTCAACGGACAGCAAGAAGCCGAAAAGTGTTGTTACGTGTTTTACATGCGGCAAGGAAGGACATAAAGCCACGGACTGTCATCGACGCCAAGGAGCTACCAGGTTGCCGGGACCCAAGCCTGGCACGAGCGGAAGCAACCGGGGACCACCGAAAAAGCCGGTTACCTGCTTCAAGTGCGGAGAGGACGGCCATATTGCTCCACAGTGCAAGAAGGAGGATGGAAGACCACATCCGAGGATACCCATGGAACGGCAGATCAACTTGTGCAGTATCGCCCCGGTAACAGCGGAACTAGCGGAATCGGGTGAGGTCTACGAATTTTGTTTTGATACGGGTGCGGAATGCTCTCTGATAAAAGAGTCGGTGGGAAATAAATTTTCCGGTAAGCGATCTAGAAATCTGACAAGGTTAATTGGTCTTGGCAACGCTAACGTGATGAGTAACTTACAGATCCTGTCCCGAGTGGTAATACACGATCACCGCGTTGAAATTCTCTTTCATGTCGTGCCGGACGAACATTTGAGTTATAGTATTTTGATTGGACGCGATTTGATAACGCAAGGGTTTTCTGTTGAAATTTCGGCGAATAGCTTCAGTCTAAAACGGGATAAGATAATAAAAATTTGCGAAGTTGGCAAAAAGATCGATAACTTTAATAGTGTTGACACAGATGTAGTTGGTCCCCATAGAGAAGAACTAATCGATCTGTTAAAAGGATTTTCTGAATCGTTTGTCCTCGGTACACCTACCGGTAGGATAAGTTCGGGAGAGTTACAAATAAAATTAATAGACCCTAATCGTACTGTTCAACGACGACCATATAGACTTAGCCCTGATGAGAAGCAAACTGTAAAGGACAAAATCAACGAACTCTTGTCTGCCGGGATAATTAGACCTAGTTGTTCCCCGTTTGCCAGTCCCGTAATCCTCGTTAACAAAAAGGACGGTTCTGACCGTTTATGCGTTGATTACCAGGAACTAAATAGTAACACAGTCCCCGATAGGTACCCCTTACCGCTCATAAACGACCAAATCCAGCGACTAAGCGGCGCACAATACTTTACGACGCTAGACATGGCGTCGGGTTTCCATCAAATCCCTGTCCATAAAGACTCGATAGAAAAGACTGCATTTGTTACTCCAGATGGTCAATACGAGTATTTGTCCATGCCGTTCGGGCTTCGTAATGCACCTTCGGTATTTCAGAGGGCCATAAACCAAGCCCTTTCTGGACTCGTAAACACATTTGTAGTTTGTTACCTGGACGACGTTATGATTCCGGCCAACTCTATACAAGAGTCCTTAGAGAGGCTACAAATAGTACTAGAAAAATTAAAGTCAGCGGGATTCTCACTCAATTTGAATAAATGTGCGTTTCTAAAATCACGTGTAGATTATTTGGGCTTTGAAGTGACCGCGGGGGAAATCAGGCCAAACCCACGGAAAGTAAAAGCATTAACCGAATCTTCTCCTCCATCAACGGTGACTCAGCTTAGGCAATTCATAGGCCTTGCTTCCTATTTCAGACAGTTTATACCTAAGTTTTCTCAGATCACTTCCCCACTATACAAATTGACTACGGGAAAAGGAAAGATAGAATGGAAACAGCAACACGAAAAGATCCGACAAGACATTATTGCAAATTTAATAAACGAACCCACACTAATGCTATTCAATCCGTCATACCCAATCGAATTACATACTGACGCCAGCTCGGATGGTTACGGTGCTGTCCTAATACAAAAAGTAGATAGTAAATCTCACGCGGTCGCGTATTATAGTAAGAGAACCACTGACGCCGAATCGCGATATCACTCATACGAGTTGGAGACGTTAGCGGTAGTCAATGCCATAAAACATTTCCGCCACTTCTTGCAAGGAAGACAATTCCTAGTCGTCACTGATTGCAACTCGCTTAAAGCCTCGCGTACAAAAATGGACCTTACCCCGCGAGTACACAGATGGTGGGCATTCCTACAGGCATACGATTTTGACATTGTATACCGAGAAGGAAAACGCATGAGCCACGCGGATTTCTTCTCGCGAAACCCTTTACCGATCAAAGACAGTCATAAACGGATTGAACAGAAACGGGTTAATTTGGCCGAGATATCGGAGAACTGGTTACAAACTGAGCAACTACGAGATGATGAACTGAACAAGATCATTTCCCAATTGGAAAACAATGAAATGGATCCTGATACCGCCAAAACATATTCGTTGAAATCAGGAGTTTTGCATAGAAAAATACAACGTAAAAATCGCAGTCAACAATTACCCATAGTCCCCGTACATTTTCGATGGTCCGTAATTAATAATGTTCACGAGTCTATTATGCATCTTGGTTGGAACAAAACCTTAGAGAAGGCCTATCAACATTACTGGTTTCCTAACATGTCGAAGTACATTCGTAAATTTGTCGAAAATTGTATCACGTGCAAATTATCAAAGTCTCACTCAGGTAAAGCGCAAGCCGAGCTGCATCCTATCTCAAAGGTAAGCGTACCGTGGCATACGATTCATGTTGACGCTACGGGAAAACTTAGCGGCAAAAATAACATAAAAGAATACGTGTTTGTGTTCGTCGACGCGTTCACCAAATTTGTAATTTTACGACATTCCATAAACATAGACGCGGCCAGTGCCATCACAGCACTGAATTACTGCGTGAATTTATTTGGGGCCCCCTCCAGAATTATTGCCGATCAGGGTAGATGTTTCGCAAACAGCAATTTTCGTGAATTCTGCAAGACCCATAATATTGACCTGCAGCTAATCGCTACAGGTACGTGTCGTGCCAATGGTCAGGTAGAAAGAACAATGAGTACGCTTAGAAATATGCTTACCGCGGTAGAACTAAATAATAGCAAGTCCTGGCAAGAGTCCCTTGAAAATGTCCAACTAGCGTTAAATTGTACAGCGAATCGTACCACTAAGCATAGCCCTTTGGAATTGCTGATAGGCAAAGTTGCCAGACCAATATCATTGTCAGTTGCTAATGATAACGGCGAAGAACTCGACCTTTCGGACATCAGAGAACAAGCGACCCAAGCGATCGACCAAAACGCCGCGTACGACAAAACACGATTCGATAGTAACAAAGCAAAAATTGTTAGATTTTCGGTCGGAAATTACGTTCTTATAGAAAATCACGAACGAAATCAAACGAAATTAGATGCTAAATTTCGCGGTCCGTATAAGATAATAGAAGTTTTGCCCAACGACAGATACCGTTTGAAGCCTGTAAGTGGCAATAGAGTACTTAAATATGCTCACGAGCGACTGAGATTGATGCCTGATAGTTCTGTTCCCATAGAGTTTGATATCCGTAGTAATTGGAGCGACACCGAATTAACAGAATGTGCCAGTGTCGGGGATGACAACAGTGAGGAAAGAAACACGTGAAAATCCATGCGTCGTGCTTATTAGTCGTAAGCCATTATTCCCAAACCCAGTTTAGCTGGTAAAGGAGGCGGGGCGATGTAACGGCAGACGATGGATGTATTGGGTCGTGTTGATGACTGCGAAATGTGTGACCACGTGATTGGTCAGGAGTCGTATGAGTCGACTGAAAAAGGTGTGACCACGTGGTTGGTCGGGTGCCACATGGGTGGCTTTGTTCTGCTGTGTCCAGTAGTGGACTAAAAGTTCATGTTGTTGTCTTGAGCTCACGGTGTGTCAGAACCGCTTGGCCGAACTGTTTATTCCGTGGCACCGAATTATCTGAATATGTTTTTATCCAGAATTGGTTAAGATTGCCCGCATGACATCGAACGCGTGTATAGTGCTTCGACATAGAGTACATGGCAAACATGGCATTCAGAGCTCAATCGATATTTTGTCAGAATGGACGAACGGGAAACATAGATGGCATTTCTTTTCCAGACGATGTATAAAGTCGTTGCAATTCCACACGAGGACGTGTGACAGTCAGGAGGGCCGTGTCGGGGCGTGATGGCAGCGATGCACCCCGTCGGCAACAACGCGTAACGCCTATAGGACTTAGTTTAATTGTAAAATAACGATTTACCGTACCCTGATAATTGCCCTGCGAAGGGGCAATAAAACAGTCCCTGCGTACCTGCGCTACCCCTCTTCGCGCGCGGGGCAAAGGGAGATGCGAGACAGGGTACCTGGAATGATGGGCTGGGACCCTGTTGAACGTGACCACGGGCGACAGAATAGTTTCCGGGACGGTAGAGAGAAGACTAGCTTTGAGGAAAGCGACTTCTCGAGAGTAAAAGAACAAAAAGACGTACGCGAACATTCTGTGCGGCCCGTGTGCTCGTTGACGTGTCTCTCGTTGCGCTACGCGATCCGGCATCGCGTGTACGTGTAGAGTCCATACGACGTTCGCGTAAGCGCGAAAGGAGCGAAACGATGGAGAACGACGACGGACAATCTCCGACGGGTCCGAGGACGGACGAGTCCGCCCAGCCTCCGACATATATATAAAAGTTTATAGCATTTTCCAAAGTTTTATATATGTTTAAAATATATAAAACCGGGAAGTTAGCCGCGTTGTCTTAGTGACGACGATACAACGAAGACCATTCGGCGCGATGTCTCGATATCGTAACATATCGATACTCGTAACACTATATTTGACAAAGTGACGAAGTTTCTGTCAAAATCAAAGAACTTTCGATAGAAATGAGATAGAGCTATGATTTTTTTTTTTTAGAAGTTAAAATATTGCAAAAGAAGGGAAAAATAGAGAGACTATGGTACAAACATGTTTTAACTTTGAAAATAAACTTGGAATATTTAAACAAAATTGTGATTTATCCAATGCCATGCACGGTTAGATTTTTCTTGACATTCTGTACATCTGTTCTCGTAGATTTTATCACGCTGACATCAAATCCGATCACAAAATTTGTCTGTCACCTCAGGATTTTGGAAAAAATCGATTTCTGCGAAAAGAAACTAATGAAATCACATTTTTTCCGTTGAAATGATTTGATAACCCTCTGGTTATTCTGGTTCAGAGGCCAAAATGTGAATTTCGCGAGGCGTTCGAAACAAGCGTGGCGTCACGAGATGCTAAGGCGAGGCCACGACCTTCGGCTTGCTATATTTTATCAAAATTAAATCGGTACTTTGAAGTGAAATTGATATTATGTTGGGTTGAGAGTGATGCAGCTTTCTTACACACATAATATAATATATATTTGAGCAATAACTAATTATTAGAATATACATATAAATATATAGCCAACTGGCTTACAAACTAAGATGTATGAATATATATAAACATGAGCACATGCTGCTGGCACAGTCGTATGACGAAGAATGTGCAAACCGTTCGAGTGATTCTCGAACGCGCGCGGCACACCAGATGGCGCTGAGGTGGAGGCGAGCAAACCCTTTCAATCCCCCACTTTTGCGAGTTCCATTATCATTTTGCTGATACATTTCTGATGAGCTATAGTCTTTAACGATTTCGTCATTACATCCGCTAAATTTTCGTTTGACGCTACATATGACAAATTCACTAATTTCTTTTCTATCTCCTCTCTAACAAGGTGATACGCAATGTCAATATGTTTAGAACGAGAATTTTCTACTCTACTTTTTGAAAAATCTATTGCCGCTCTGTTGTCGCAATACATGTTACAATTTCCTGAGAAAAATTCGTATAAATTTAATTCCGTTAGCAACATCCGCAACCATATGGCCTCTTTTATACCATACGATAGAGCGATATATTCAGCCTCCATTGTCGAGGTGGATATTCCTCTCTGTTTGCACGATAGCCATTGCACAACATTTGAACCCACCATCACAACTAATCCACTGAACGAATGTCTATCATCGACATCTCCGGCCCAATCTGCGTCACAAAAAATCTCTATCTTTGGTATCTGTTCTGGCCGGTAAACTATACTATAATCTTTGGTTTTATTCAAATATCGCACAATGTGCTTAGCCTGTATCCAATGTACCTCTTTCGGGCTCGAATTAAATTGGGATAACTTTGTTACCGCAAATAATATATCTGGTCTTGTACGCAGCGCTACAAACATTAAGGAGCCGATAATTTCCCGATATAAACTTTTTCTACCTTCATTTAATAAATCTGATTCTATGTTTTTAGACAATTTCAACCCTGGCTCCAATGGTGTCGTTGCACCTCTACATTCACGCATGTTATATTTCCGTGTTAAAGATTCTATGTATGATTTCTGATTTAAACTGACCATTTCGTCATATCTTTCTACTTTGACGCCTAATATATTACTTATCTCACCTAAATCTTTCGTATCGTACTTTTTGCTTATAGTTTCAACGAAATGATTGATAGATTCTAAATTTTTCGCGAATATAAAAATATCGTCTACATATATTATCGCTATTATCCAAAAACCTTTTCTGTAAATACAATTAGATGACTGTAACCTATCGAATCCGTATTTTTGTAGAAAGTTGTTTAGTTCTGCGTTCCAGTTCCTTCCAAATTGTTTCAATCCATAAATCGGTCGTTTTAGTCTTACTATAGCCTCTTTTCCGTCTTTGTATACTGGAGTCAGCCTCATATAAATTTCCTCTTCGAGATGTCCATAAAGGTATGCGCACTTAATATCTAAATGTCTAGTAAACCATCTGAAAATAACTGAGATAGCAATTAACAATCTAATTATCGAAAAGCTTGCAACAGGTGAATAAGTCTCATTATAGTCGATTCCCTTCTGCTGAGAAAAACCCTGTGCTACTAATCAAGCTTTATATCTCAATACTTTACCTTCGCAATCTCGTTTTAATTTAAAAACCCATTTGCTACCAATGCTTTTTCGTTCTGGTGGTACATGACTTACGGTTTCCCATGTTCCACGTTGCTTCAGACTTGTCATTTCTTCGTGTATGGCTTGTTCCCATTCTTGCGCTTGTGGCGAAGACATGGCCTCGTCTAGTGTGTCTGGCTCAATAATTTCCATGAAGTTTAATTCTACGCTGGATCCATTATCTTCACCTTCTACGGGTTCTTCCTCCTCTTCTTCTTCCTCTTCTACAGGAATCGCCCTTGGTTTTCCTTTTCTGCCATAGGGGTTGTTGACTTTCTTTTTGGGTCTACCAGGTTTTCTCCTAGGTTGAGCACCTTCTACCCCCACTATTCGGTTAGTCGGTACTTCACGTGTTCTTCCATCCGAATGCTTTAAACTTATTTCGTCTTCTTGTTCTGACTCAATGTCGATGTACGTCTGGTTGTAACTGTTATCCAGATCTCTATTGTCATGTTCGTTTTGCAGCCATTCGTAGCCTATTTTTTCTTCTAAAAATCGCACATGTTTTGTGACAATTACGTCTTGTTTCTTCGGACACCACAGTCGATAACCTTTAGTTTGGTTTGCGTATCCGACCATCACGCATGGAACAGCTCTGTCGTCTAGTTTCTTCTGTCCTTGCCTGACTAAGTGTGCATAAGCAAGTGATCCATATGCCTTTAGGTGACGAATGCTCAATGTCTTGTCTGCCCAAATTGCTAGAGGGACTTGATCTTTTAGCGAGGAGTGACACACACGATTTCTTACATAGGCAGCTGTTGCTATGGCTTCTGCCCAAAACTTCTGAGGTAACTTCGCTGATTTTAGCATTGATCTTACCAGATCGAGTAAGGTTCTATTCGTTCGTTCGGCTATTCCATTCATTTGTGGGGTCTCCACATTTGATTTCTCGTGCTTTATTCCCTTTTCTTCAAAATAAGCCTTCAAATCCTTGTTGCAGTACTCAGTTCCGTTATCTGTTCGAAACCTTCTAATTTTTCTTCCTGCCTGTAATTCTACATTAGCTATAAATTTCTTAATTTCATGTTTTACCTCATCTTTGGTCTTGATAAATGCTACAGTTGTGTGTCTTGAGTAGTCATCGACGAATGTGATAAAATATCGTTTTTCACTCAATGAACCTACCTGCATGGGTCCACAAACATCTGAATGAATGAGCTCACAAATCTCTTGTGACTGACGATCTTTAAGTTTTCGACAGGGAGCTTTCGTGGATTTTCCGATGCAGCAGTCTTCACATATATTTTCATCTATTTTTGCGTTTTCAAATCCATAGACTTGGTTCGACTCAGCTGTCTTCTGGATTGTTTTGCTATTAATGTGGCAAAATCTGCGATGCCACAGAGCACTGTCCTTTACCGTCACATTGTTTGATTCCGGTTGTTCTTGTGTGCTTACGATTGTTCTGGCTCGAACAATATATAAATCATTTTTCCTGTACGCCAAGCACATGATCCGTCTATTTTCTGTGTCACGAATTTCAGCTCTGCCATTTCTGATTATTACCTCTTTGGCTCTTCTCTCTATCTGTGAAACGGACATTAAGTTTTTTCTAATATGTGGGACAAAATAAACATTATGCAGTGTTATGAATTCCGTTTGACTGCCAACACATGTTTTGATTACAATATTTCCAATCCCTTTGGCTTTTAGCGTAGCTTTTCCTTCACCAGTTTCTGCAGCAGTGTTGATTGGTTCAGGATGAATCTCTTTAAATGTCTGAAACCAATTTCTATGTTTGCAGACATGGTGCGTACACCCACTGTCTAATAACCAAGTGTCTTCCATGTCAATATTGTTTAGCGAGACTAGGAATCCTTCATTATTGCTGCATCTTGTTGTATAATTTGAGTTAGATTGATAACTGTACTTCTTACCTTTATTTTTGAACCAGCAATTCTGTATGTCATGCCCTTGTTTCTTGCAATGCGAACAGAATGTTTTCTTTGGTCTACTGTACGCTGTTGTGTTTTTATATGGTACCTGTTTGACTCCTCTTGAATGTAATGCCTCTTTGCGGTCCACATCCTCTTCTGCGTTCCTGGTTTTACGCCTGTCAAACTCGGTCAGCAATACTTTGCTTATTTCTGCTGATGTAAACTTATCGTCTGGTAATCCTGCCAGTGACATGTTCAGATTCTCGTATGAATCGGGAAGTCCTGCTAATATAATGTATGCGAGATCTTCATCTCTCAATTCAGAACCAGCTTCCCTTAAATTATTAGCCAATACTTTTATTCTAGATACATATGCTGACATAGTTTCGTCTTCTTTCATTTTAGATTGATACAGTTGTTTTTTGAGTTGCATTATCCTCACTCTAGATTTTGGTTGGTGTATCTGTTCTAATGTCAACCATGCGTCGCGAGCAGTAACACAATCCTCTATGTGTACTTGCTGATTTGGTTCAATATTTAGCCCTATTGATGCAATGGCCTTATCGTCATTGGCTTTATGCAGTCTTTTTTGTTCTGCCGTAGCTGTATCATTTAGTTCAATATTGCCCAACACGTGGTCTAATAATCCTTTTCCACGTAAATACCACCTCATTTCGATTTTCCACGTCCGATAGTTACTGTCCGACAACTTTGTAATTTTTAATTCTAGTTTTGTGTTATCAGCCATTTTATTTTTATTTCTGTTAACTATCTTACTGGATTGTACGCGTGGTACTTCTGTGCACGTGGCAAGTTATAGGTTATGTACTTACGTTGCCTGGGCCCATAACCTATTGTTGGGTTGAGAGTGATGCAGCTTTCTTACACACATAATATAATATATATTTGAGCAATAACTAATTATTAGAATATACATATAAATATATAGCCAAGTGGCTTACAAACTAAGATGTATGAATATATATAAACATGAGCACATGCTGCTGGCACAGTCGTATGACGAAGAATGTGCAAACCGTTCGAGTGATTCTCGAACGCGCGCGGCACACCAGATGGCGCTGAGGTGGAGGCGAGCAAACCCTTTCATATTATAAATATACAATGATAAAACATAATGAAGTAGACAGGATTTGAACACTGGTCGTCCGGTTGAAAACTTGGTACGCTGCAGTCACGCCAAACCGAATCTTGTTGTACCGTAGAAAAAAATACGGCATTACATAGGAAATAATGAAACTTCAATCGTTAATATCGCGAAAATTATTGAGTATCTGCCCCTATAATGGTGTATATTTGTGAACAGGACAACGAGATCTATAAGTATGCAAAGTTTCAACAGAATCGATGACCCGAAGGTCGTGGCCTCTTTCGAAACGTGCAAGGGTCAGAAAATTTTCAAATTGCCGCTTCAATATTGCAATGAGCAGTTTCTAAATGGTCAATTGTCTTTCCTAAAGGTTCAATCTAGGTCTGTCCAGAGGCCAAAATGCGAATTTCTGCCTCATCGTCGATTAATTAGCAATATTCGGCAACATACCGCCAGTCGCGAGGCGTTCGAGGCAAGCGTGACGTCACGAGATGCGTAGCAAAACGTGCAGGGGTCAAAATCTTGACAAATTGACGCTTCAATATTGCAATGAGTAGTTTAAAACTGGTCACTTGTGTTTCCTAAAAGTCCAATCTACGTCTGTCTAGAGCCCAAATTGCGAATTTCTACCTCATCGTCGAGTAATTTGCAATATTCGGCAGCATACATATCGTACATATGTAAACCTGTAATATCGACCTGCATTATCGACCGTATCCTATCGCAAGGTACAGTGTTTGCCGCGGGGAGACCGGGGCGCTAGTAAGCGGAACCGCGAAATGGTGCGTTTTTTTCTAGACATTTTACGCCTTAAATAAGTAAGTAATCAATTAAAAATGCATACCACCGTGTTCGTACATGTCTTTGCTATGTCTGTCCAGAGCGTTTTTTTCGATACGAACACTAAATCTCTCGAAATTAAGAGAATCTCTCTGCGGCAGCAATCTTGTGACGTCATCCTTGCTTCAGAAAGCGAGATTTCTGCCGAATATTACAAATTACTCGACGATGAGGTAGAAATTCGCAATTTGGGCTCTGGACCTAGATTGGACTTTTAGGAAACCCAAGTGACCACTTTTAAACTGCTCATTGCAATATTGAAGCGTCAATTTGTCAACATTTTGACCCTTGCAAGTTCATATACGTATATGGATTTCATGTATGTGTGTGGTTACACAGAGTCGACCTGCCGGCCCCCTTAATACATAGTTTGTACTTCATAATATTCTAACTGGTATCGATACGAATTCAACGATCTATGATAACATAATATTAAACCTTGAAATAACGTTACAATAGTTTTGACCACAAATATGGACTTCTGGACCACTGTGCATAGAAGGTTACACATTTTTATATAATTTTAATCAAGAGTAAATACTTTTCAATGTAGCGTACGATTTTTTTGATACCTTATAAATATTTAATCTTAATTATTCTTAGGGACAAAGGTTGCATTCTTTAAACGGCCGCTATTTTTTTACTTTTTTGAATTATTAAAAACTCGTACGCTACATTGAAATATATTTATTCATGATTAACTTAACGCCGCCATTTTGTAATTTTAAATAATAAAATGTAACGGAAGTATAGTCAAGATCTAGCCGAATAATTCATAAATTAAACTTATTTTATTTAACAATTGCGTGAAAACAATTTTATTATTTTATCAATAATTTCAAGCTTCGATGTATCCCCCTAAACTCAGCCTATAAAAATCAAACTAAAGAAACCGATATTCCACGAGTGGCGTGCGTTTGAAAAAATGAATTAATTTCTGCAATAAGTTACAATTTGTTGCTAATATTGAGCTTGTACAAGAATTCGTAGCGTTTTAATATTAAAATACAAAGATAAAATTAAGATATTTATTCAGAGGTTTATTACAATAACATAAGTTACCTAAAAAATGACGAAAAGTAATAGGACCGAATGAAAAATTTGTTATTGAATAAATCGATGATTAAATATCTTCATTTTATCTTTTAATTTTAATTTGAGAACGCTAGAAACTTTCGTTCCAACCCAATATATCATCATAGAAGTTTTTGTGCATTGGGCGAAACACCGTCCAAGGTGAAGAAAAATAAAAACCTTTAGTTTTGTTTCGAACGTAAGAAAAGTATGTTATTTGAGACCGATGTAAACAATTCATAGGAACGTATCTTTAGTGAAACGTACTTTTCAGTGAAATTCCGGTATACTGTTCACTTGGCGTGAATATAAAGAAGTACAATACGAGATCAATTGATATGAATCATAAATGAATATTTATTTAATGGAAAATTCATCCATTATACAAACAACCGCGGGGGGTGGGGGTAGGGTGTTTAACCTTTTCGTACTACTTTTATTACGTAATAATCTATTCGTGGAAAACATAAAACTATAGACTAGTACATTTTATATTCACAAATAATACGTAAATAATCGCCAATCTTTTTGTACATAATTTCTTCAATCTTTAAATTAGAATACTTTCTTGCCCCTCTGTACATGGTGAAGTGAGCAATCATGGTTTTGTTACTTTCGATATCTACCGAGCTAGGGCAATGCTCCTCAGAACAATATGCATATCTAGCGTAGATGGTGCAACTTTTTCATGTTATTAGATGATTGCATACCAATATAGCGGCGTTCTTATCTGTCAAAAACGCTGAAAATCGACATCTTTACACGTGCATAAATTTTGAACCATTGAATTCCTAACATTAAAACCTGGATTTACGACATTTTCTCACCAAAATCTACAGGATTACAAAAAAAGTTAAAAATTTCTGGTTTCCTGAAGTAAAGTTTAGCCAGGAAATGTATTGCAAATGTAAAATCGATTAGGTCTATGAACGGTCAAATAACTTCCTTCTTCTAGCTAGGAGGTTTCTTTTATCGCAAAGATAGCGTGGTTTTTTCTTTAAAAGAAGATGTTTTGTCTTCAAGTCTCTGAAAATTGGGCACAAACTTTTGCAATCATCCAATATAAAATATACACTCCACGACATATCGATAGGATACCCCTGAATTTCTAACGTTCTTCAATACCAATGATGTGTACACAAATGTACAGTATGTAGATCTGTATACAGCAGGGGTTTCCAAAGCGCGAGCCGAGAATTATATTTCTGAATTGTGTTAATAAACGGTTTGTAAAAAAGAAACTAATTGTTGTTATAAATATAGAACGATTATGTTAGAAAATTAGTATAAATCTTTCCCCTGTGTCGAACTTTTGGCCCGCGAAGTATTCTGGAATTTATTCATTTAGGTAAAACTTTTGGAACCCCCGGTATAGATGAGTGTCCTCTGTTTGGAACATACGAAGAAACAGCTCCTATTTACTTTGCGTTCTAGGAGTCCCATTTGTTTACATGAGAAATTGGTACGTCTGAACGATAGGACATGCTATGGTGTTTCAGTCAGTGTCCCAGAGACAGTGAACAGACGAGGTTCTATTCACGTGAAAAATCTGTGACGGGTATCCGTCGGGGTGGAGGGAGTGCCGACTCAGCCGGCTGCCAGGGGTCGGTAGCGCCTCGAGGAGGAATAACGGGTAGTCGTTTTTCTGGTGGAATACTCGTTTATTGTCCGTATGTTCTCTATTTACAGTGGGTGCCCACAGGTGGCGTGATTGCGGCGGTATCGCGGGGTTATCGCGGCGGATCGGTAGCGCGGCGGCGCGGTATCGCCTCGGCGTCGGGGAATCGGTCAGGGGTTCGTAGGACGGTCCCGCGGGCTTGCGCCCCTCGGGGGAGGGATTCCGGCCCGTTTGCACGGTGCCGGCTCGGATGAATTTCCCGTAGGCTTGCGCCCCTCGGGGGAGGGATTCCGGCCCGTTTGCACGGTGCCGGCTCGGATGAATTTCCCGTAGGCTTGCGCCCCTCGGGGGAGGGATTCCGGCCCGTTTGCACGGTGCAGGCTCGGATACGGGAACGAGGGTGTCTGGTGGAAACGGCGGTTTCGGTAGGAACGGGGTACGGTCGGGTTGGAGGTACAGCGGAGGGCTTACTCGGCGGTCGCTCTTGCTCTCGCATGCCTGGCCTCAACTGCCCCGATTTCTGCTTCTCGCGGCCTACTTATCCTTCCCACCGCTCACTTCCACTTGCGAGCAGCCGGCTCGTTGCGGCGGCCACCTCGCGGCCGCGACGAGAGGCTGTGCTCGGCCGCGGTCTCGGCGCGCTCGCTGGGAGTGGGGCGGTGGGAGGCGCGGTGTTAGGCGGGGAAGTCGCGGGCCTACTACATACCCGTCACATCCCCCTCCTACTTCGGGGCGCGAGACTTCCTCGCCGGTACTATTTACATATTTACAGTTTTGTGTCAGCGGTATGTACACGGCTTTTTTTTCTCTTTTCTTTTTTTTTTTTTTGACTTAACGGCTTATGGACTAACGGCTTATGAACTAGCGGCTTAACGGCTAACGGCTTAACGGCTAACGGCTTAACGGCTAACGGCTTATGAACTAACGGCTTAACGGCTTAACGGCTAACGGCTTATGAACTAACGGCTTATGACCTAACGGCTTGACGGCTAACGGCTTAAGAACTAACGGCTTGTGAACTAACGGGGTATCCTGCGTGGTAACTTAAATTACTATTTACAACTGTACATTTTGACGTCTTATGGTCCGGGTGGTTGGCTCGACGTCCACTTGAACGTCATGTTCAATATCCCTCCGCGGGATAGTCGGAGGTAGACCCACCCTCCTGGGATCGGCAGGCGGTGTCGTTCTCCCGGCGGTAGCTGGTCCAG